>NC_083354.1:115794839-116097869 GCF_030254825.1 Meriones unguiculatus
ATATTTTGTATTTCTTTTTACCCTACATATTCTTTTCCATTGTAGATCTGCATAAGAGTGATTACTAATAAGAATGTGACAGAGTCAATATTAGGCTGTTTTTAATCTCCACCAAAAAAAAAAACATTAGTTCATTACTTTTCAACTTAGCCTAAGGTAAATTCTCAGGACAAGGCCAAAAGGCAGTCACTTTTTTTTTTTTTTTTTTGGCCAAAATATAAACATGTTCTCTGGCCTGGTTGCTAATATTGTTTCCCTCTAAAACCTCTCAAGCTAGTGTAGTGGTTTGAATGAAAATGAGCCCCATAGGCTTATAGATTTGAATACTTGGTCACCAGGGAGTGGCAGACACTATTTGAAAGGATTAGGAGGTGTGGCCTTATTGGAGAAAGCCTGTCACTGGGGGGTTGAGATTTGAGGTTTCAAAAAGCCCACTACAAGCCGATTGTCTCTTCCTGCTGCTGTGGTTTCAGATGTAGGTCTCTTAGCTATTTTCCCTGCATCGTGTCTGCTGAGTGCCACCATGCCCCCCATCATGAGGAATATGGAATGAGCAAGCCCCAATTAAATGTTTTTATTATTTTTTTATAAGAGCTGCCATGGTCATGGTGTCTCTTCACAGCAACAAAAAACTGACTAAGACACAGGCCTCCACAGGCTATGTTGCTCTCATGACTACTGTCTTCCAAGATCCTACTATGATGGTCCATTAAGACTGGCTTACCATGTTCAGTTTTCTATAAGTACCAAAATCTTCTACACTCCTCCAAAATAACAACATGGTCAGGTTCTTCAAAGTAAAAGCCTATTTCTTGGTACCAACTTCTGTATGAGTTACTTTTCTATTGCTGTGACAACACAAAATGACCAAAGCACCTTATGAAAGAGTTTAATTGGGCATCATTCAGTTTCAGAGGATTAGAGTAAATTATGGTGGAGCAATGGCATAACAGTTGGAATAGCTGAGACCTCACATCTTGATCCAAAGTAGGAGACAGAGAAAGCTCACTGGGAATGGCATGGGCTTTTGAAACCTCAAAGCCCACCCCCAGTAACATACTTCCTCTAACAAGACCACACCTTCTTCCTTCCCAAACAGTTCTACCAATGAGCCTATAGGAACCTCTCTCATTCAAACTACTATGCATGCAGTCTTAGATAAAATGGGACTGCTGCCTTAGATCCTATCTATTTTTCTCTGTTTTGTCTAACAGTGTCTCTTTTCCCCCCAGTGCTCAACTTATTTTCTGATATTCCTCAGCTATAGAGGTGATGGCAATATGTGAGACAGTTCTTACCAGCTACACTGCTTACTTTTCTTACTGCTATGATAAAATATCTAAAAGAATATTTTTAGGAAGAAAAGGTTTGTTTGGGCCCATGGTTTAGCAGAACTCATTCTATCATAGAAATAAGACATGGTGGCAGGAAAGGATCCCAGCTGCAGTATGGATGGGAGACATTTGACTACAGCACACCAGGACTTAAGAAACAGAGAACTCAACCAGAAATGGAGCTCTCAAGAATCCAGTAAACCCACTTCCTCTAGCTAAATACCACCTCCTAAAAGTTCCACAACTTTACAGAAAAGGGCCATGAGCTGAAGGCCAAGTGTTCAACACATGAGTGTATGGTGAGATATTTGATATTCAAACCAAACCACCAATGGCTAGCAGTTATAGAAGATGGGCATTCTCTACCGTGGATGTTTATTCTTAACAGAGGAGAGAAAGCAGGAAAAGTCTCACAAATTGATGAAAGAGGAATTAAAAAATTGAAAGAACTTGGATCCCAGAATGACATATGAACAAAGTAGTCCTCCTCCACACACATTTCACCACCCTTCAGTGGCTGGATATATGAAGGAAAAACCCACTTCCACCATGTAAACAAATAATATATTAAAGCTGTCTGTTATAGCAGCAACCACCCTGTGGTGGTTTGAATAAGAACAACACCCGTAAACTCATGTGTTTGAATGCTTGGTCATAGGAGGTGGTGCTAGTAGGAGGTTGGCCTTGTTGGAATGAGAGACCAAAGAATTTGGGGTATTGGTTTAAAGTTTAAAGCACAGCCTGAATGAAGGCTAGCCAGGCAGAGACATGTCCAGCCACATGCAAGGAAGAACTAGCCTTAATGCCCTGAGGGGAAGAACTAGCCTTACTGCATTCTTTTCCTGCCCACTAGAGGTACACTTGCTAGGAAACCAGCCCATCTCCCCTAGGGAAGCCAAACAATGGAAGCCAGACCATTAATGATTTGGAGACTTTCCTATAGCCAATCAGTTCAGAATGCAGCATCCCTTTTGTGTTTTGACCAATAGATGTTTGCCAGGCAGAAATTCCCTTTCTTTTGGCATGCTAGGGGGGACTAGACTCTTTAAATCACCCAACCAACCTAAGCATGGGGCTCTCTGCTCTCAACAGCTTCAGCGATGAGGGTGTGTGAGCCCAAGCTGTAGTTTGTAATAAAAAGGTCCTCATGTGTTTTTCAATGGACTCGACTCCTGGTGGTGGTCTTTCGGGGTCTCATGAATTGGGCACAACAGGAGTAGATATGGCCTTGTTGGAGGAAGTGGGTCACAGGGGGCAAGGTTTGAGGTCTAAGAAGCTCATCTGTCCAGTGTAATACCCTCTCCTTCTGCTGCCCATGGATCAAGATGCAGAACTCTCAAAGTCCTTCTCCAGCATCATGTTTGCCTGAAGGCCCCATTTTCCTGCCATAATGATAATGGACTAAACCTCTGAAACTGTAAGCCAGACCCAATTAAATGTTTTCCTTTATAAAAGTTGCTATGTTCATGGTGTCTCTTTAAAGCAATAAAACCCTAACTGGGGCACTCATTCTACTTTTTACCCCAGAGAATAGTCTTTTAATACCACATGTGACTCAGATGTTGTATTTGTGTTGGTACAATTGAGTCATTTCTCTTAGAATACTGTGTTCCAGCTTTTTCCATGGTGTCAAAATGCCAAAAGGTCTTTCTTTTCCATGATACTCTCTCTCTATTTTCCATTGTCTCTTTTCATTCTTACTAGTAGACAAAGGGCTGAAAAAAAAAGGTTGTGTTCTTAAATGTTTGGTGATGCTAAGCTAAGCTGTTTGTTGTGCACTGCCACTTTCTAACTGCTATGTGAGTGAAAGACACATTTCCGTTCTGATTAATTGAGTACTTAGGCCTTGCTTTTCTCAACTAACTCTTTTACTAACCAATTGAAGTGTGCACGTGTTACTGTGACTTATTTCAAAATTCAATGTTTCATAGAGTTTGAGCTTATCTGCCCATCCCCCTAAACACATATCTAAAAATAGGTCATAAACCACATATTACAACATGATATGCTTTTTTTTTCATTGAAAGAAAATGAAGATGGTTTCTGGACAATTTAGACTGACTTGTAAGTAGCAACAGTCTAACTTATGAAGACCAAAGAACAATAAATCTTTGACTTCTAATAAAACTGAGTAGCTGAATTTACTCATCTGATTTTTCTGTGTATCCATCAGGGTTCTGCTGGGAAACAGATGACACACTCAAGCCAGATAACATGAGGAGTGTTAAATAAAGAGACTGCAAAGTTGTAAGAATGGAGGCAGAAATAGTAAGAGAAAATAGTTTATTACCAGCAGAGCAAAGAAAGGGTAGTTGCTAAGGACACTCCTAGCAGGAACTCAGGCTAATTCTTACAACATAACCATGCAGAGAACTGCCTTGAGTCTTTCCCTTTCTTGTTCTCTGTCTCCTAAAGAGCCTGTCATCAAAACAGGAAGCAGGATGGGAAACACAGACAAGGGACTGGAAGGACAGAGCATAATATTCATCTGGTTCTCTCATGCCAATAACAAGAAGTCTGTATTTTGGGAAATGTCCTAGTTAGCTCTGAAGACACAAGGCCAAGGCAACTCTTATTAAGGCTAACATTAAGGCTAACTGGGGATGGCTTACAATTTCAGAGTACGTTATAATCATAGTGAGAAGCATAGTGGCGCACGGGCAGACATGATGCTGGAGATGGAGCCCAGAGTTCTACATCTTCATCTGCAGGCAGCAAGCTCAGTGTGACAGACTGAGCATGGCTTAAGCACAGGAGACCTGAAAGCCTACCCACCATGACACATTTCCTCCAAAGCCACACCTACTTCAAAAGGACACACCTTTTAATAGTGTCCCCCCCCCATGGGCCAAGAATTCAAACACATGAGTCTATGGGGGGGACACACCTATTCAAACCACTACAGGAGGCATTCTATGACCCCTTTTGGATGGTGCCTTCAGAGATTCTATCAAACCATACGTATTATGAACTTTCCATACCTACCTGCTATAAAGTCAATTTGTATATGTTATAGAATGAAACTTCCAACAATAATTATAGTTGACGTTTGATTTATAATGGGAGATATTAAAATATCTCAGGTAATTTATTAAGAACTATATAGAAAGTAGAAAACAGATTATTTGTATAGGTGTGCCTTTACACCATGAATTTAAAGAATCACTAGCACTATGATAAAATTGCTCATTCAAAGTAGCCACAACACTGCCTTGAGCTCTATAGGTGTTATGAAATAAAACCAAGAATTATTTGACTGCAAGTTGTATGATATTACACAGTGGATCCAAGATGGCTAATTAGTAGCCAGGAGAAGGGAATGTACTGACAAAAGGATTACCAATATCCTAGGCAGGACAGAGTAAGATAGTGTAAGACTTTTATCAGGCTACTTAGAGAAATAGGCAATTTAAAATTTTGAATTATTTTTATTTCAAATTTTCCATTGAATGCTTTCAAACCCTAGTTGAGCATGGGTGACTGAAACCACAGCAAATGAAAAACAGGACAAGAGGACAACAATATACCTTGAGGTTCTAACTGTTGGAGTTTAGGTGCTCCAGCCCTTGTATTCTGTAAGAGATGGTAAAGAAGTAAATTATTATGACAGTGTTTCCTACAAATCCCCGATAAGATGAATTCCCGTGGTGTCTTTGACCCTGAGACAAACCAATCTGATATAAATATTTGGGGTCAAATTTGGGAATGGCAACCCACCTCCAAATAGAAGATTAGGCATCACCTTCTCATATATCAGTGGGTACTTCTTACCATCATTAGTGTAGTGGGAATTAATGTGTCATCATCCTGTCTTTGCACCCAAAAAACTTTATATTGATCAGAGAAAATAGAGCTGTTTTTAGGTTTCTTGCTAGATATTCAATAAGTGTCAGATGAATATCAAAGAATGTTCTCTTTCTGGGGCACTAATGAAAATAGGCTTACATGATTCAATATGGGTAACTTTGGTACTGGAAAAATGGATCAGTGGGTAAAAGTGCTTTTCACGCAAGCATAAAGACCTAAATTCAAATCCCTCAAAACTTTTGTAAAAGTCAGACCTCATAGCATGAGTATTTGTAGTCCCAGAATCAATGCTAAGAGATGGAGTTGGAGAATTCCCTAGGAGAGGGCAGGCCAACTAGCCTGGCATGTATCATTAAAACAACAAAGAAACCTTGTTTCAAATAAGGTAGAAGGCAGGAACTAAAACTCAAAGTTACCCTCTCCATAAATGTGTTATGGCATAGGCATGTTACATTCACAAATATAAATGTGTATGGGAAAACACACACACACACACACCATAAGAAATTCAAAGAATGGACAATTTGAGAACAGTTTGGTAATATTTTCAAGTTTATAAATCCTTAACGATAAGAAAAAAAATGATTTCTCATTTTAAGTGAAATTGCCTTGAGGAAATCTCCCACAATTAATGCAAGCACTGTCTCCAGTTGTAAACTTTAAGCTTGCCTGAAGGTTGCAGAGAACTCTTCTACACACAACTTGTTACTCATTACTTGATCACGGGAGAAACAGCAGACCATGAACAACAAGGACTCCTTGCTTAGCACACTGTTTTCTCACATAGTATTTCATTCCTCATCACAGCAACAATATGTTGAATCTGTGAGACTTGATGTGTTAGAAGAACCTGTGACACAGAGCACATTTTTAGACATCTCTGTATGATTCTGGAGGCAAGCACATGCCTGAATTGCCCTTCCAAATAGAATTGATGCTATCTTCACTACCTCAAAGCACAACAGAAAAAAAAGACTCTAAAAGAAAAGTCAAATGTAATCTTCAAATAGTTATAATAATTTGAGTGATTTGAGATTATTCTTTTGACTTCCAATTAAAGATCTACTGATCTATCTTTGATTTACTTCAAGGCAAAATAATCTATTGTGGCTCATAACAAAAATAATAATAATCATCAATTAGAAATACAAATGCTAGTGGTAAAAGAGAAAACCAAATAATTTACATGTTATGCAGTTACACAATCAGGAAGTAATAATTCAATCTTGGTTACAAATATGTGTTAAACACTGGAGTCAATTTTACAAGGATCCAACAAAATGTATGCAAGTAGCTGCAGTGAAAATTTGGAACAATGTCCATGTGGCTTCAATGAAAACCTAAGCCTGAAGAGTGCCTGGAGTTGGAAACTGGGTGAATAAAAGAGCCAGAAATGCAAAATGTAGCAGATTTGGCAGGCTGTGATGCCAAGCAGCACACCTGCCCCCTACCTCTTTGTATACCCATCTACTTTGGCAGTCTGTCATGGATGCTGAGAGTGACTCTTGAGGAGTGAGATGTGACTGAGACAATGGGGACAAAGTCAGTCTAGACGGTGGTTGATTCAAAGAGGCCTTGGGCCTGCCTTTCTCTACACATTAGAATCATTCTGCCTTGTGTGATATAAGGTTTCTTAAATATCCAACTCACAAGGGAACACAATGACAAATCAACATCTCCAAGTGGAGGTGCAACCCAGAGAGTGCTCAGAACACTAAGGACCTACAGTACTCATTTTCTATGTGCACATCTTTGCTATAAACAGCTATGACTATATTTTAAGTGAAGCTAACAGAGGCAGATAAATGATCCCTGAAAGACAAGAATAAGACCGTTTCAGATGAAGATGGGCATTTGGAAGTTTGGATCAGCAGGAATCTAGGGGACATATGTTATATACCAGGAATTGTGGTAGGCTCTAGAAGTACACATGCAAAGAAGAATACTTAGGACTCTATGACCAAGTAGGATGAAAATTAGACTATTTTTCAGTCTGCATGTACTGAGACTGGGGAAAGCATTGAACTAGAAAAACATTTACAGAAAACTGCGAGAGAAGAAATAAACCTTAGCATTGCTAAGTTACCAGCCATTTAACAGGCACTTCATTTCTAGCTCACAGGTATTTTGAGTAAGGCAAACATTGTTAATTTTATTAAAGGGTGAAGTCACGTTCAGCATGGAATAAAATAAGCCCAGTGTGACATTAAAAACTATTATGGGAGATTCACTATTCATGCAGTCTACTCTGCTCCTAAACCCATCTTTTCTTCTTCTCCACACTGTGTCCACATTAACACACTTAGCACAAGTGAACTAGCATTAAAGGATTTATCATATTTCAGAGAGGAAGGTGCCGTGTTAGTTTTCTTCAACTACAAAGCATGCCCAAGATAGTTGACTGAAGAAGAGAAAGACATTCACTTTGGTTAGCCATTCTGGAGATCTCCTTCCAGGACTGACATTATGATGGGAGTGAATAAAAAGACAATATGATTACTTTATGGTCAAAATGCATAAAAAAAAAAGGTTGAAAGAGAAGAACATAGAGTTTCATTATAATCTTCAACAGAATACTTTAATGACTAGAAGATTTCTCACAATGCCACACCTCATAAAAGTTCCACTAGCTCCAAATAATACCACAGACCAGTGATGAAGCCTTTAAGACACAAGCCTTTGGATAACTTTCAGATAAACTATAGCATATGTGGGAATACTCAACTATAACAAAATTATGTGTTAAAAGAAAAATGAAATGTGTTAGTGAGGGTGAATAATATATTTACTGAACATTTACTAATACACCAAAAGCACTTGTTTTTGTCTAACTTGCAAGAAGTATAAAATAAGCATAACAATATAATTGGTTTACTATGAATAAATCAATTTTTATGAATTTATTTATTTTTACTTATATGTCTGAGTATCTTAGGTACATGTATATCACTGTATTATATGCCTGCACTGCCAGTGAAGAAAAGAAGAAGACATGAAATCCCCTAAAACTGAAGTGTGGACAGTTGTCAGCATGTGAGTGCTAAGAATTGAACCCTGATCTTCTACAAAAACAACAAGTACCCCTAACTGTTGAGTCATCTCTCCAACCTCCATATACAAATCATTTTAAAGCTATTACAAATAATGTAGCTCCCCAAAGTAAGCAATGTCTTCTTAAAATATTATTATTATGTGTATATGCATGCTCATATGTATGCACATGCCAATGGAGGTCAGAAGGAGGATCTAGAGTTGCATCGCCTTGTAAGTCACCTGATATGAGGGTACTGGGAACCAAACTCCAGTCTTCTGCAAGAACAGCAACATTCTTAATTACTGAGCCATCTCTCCAGCCCTAACATTTATAAAACACTACATGTAATTTTTGCAGATAGTCTATTGGATTCAATAAATTATGATGCTAAATACTGAGAGAACATAAAGAAGAAACAGAAGTTGTTGCCTTTTCACCAGAAAGCTCAACACATACACACGTACATATATACACATACAAGATGTATGATCAAGCAGAAACCCAAATGGAGTAACTGTGTACATATTCATGAGAATCAAAGTAAATATTTTGATGTCAATTATGTACAGTTTTTCAAGACAGGGTTTGTCTGTGTATTCTTGGCTGTCTTGGACTCGCTTTGTAGACCAGGCTAGCTTTGAACTCATAGAGATCTGCCTGCCTCTGCCTCCCCAAGTGCTGGGATTAAAGGTGGGTGCCACCGCACCTAGCCAATAAGATTTTTTCATCAGCTGTTTTTAAGTACATTACAGACAAGAACCAAAACATAATTGTATGTGAGGAAATTAACTGAAACATACAAATTAGGGGATAGTATTGACTATACCTGTACAAACACAAGAGAGTGCTCAAAGGTGAATGTCATTGTCTAAACTTTTATACAGGCCAGCTTTGTTGACTGAAATGAAAAAAAAAATGTGCCTACATCTCTGTGAAGCCAAAGGATTATTTACTAATCCAGTATGGAACTGCAAATTCCACAAAACACAATTTCGTTTCTTAGCTTATTTACTCTGATTTCTGCTCTCTGGAAGTCCACTCTACCTGCTGACAGCTTCCTCCAATTCCAAGCTTCACTCTCTAGCTCAAAGCTCAGCTCCAAAGAGATCTGTCACTTAAAAACTTGGCTAGAAGAGGGACTTGCTTAGCCATCATCAAAGAATCTTAGCAAAAAAAGCTAAGGTTTGAGGCCTGGAGTCTTGTAGTGTTACTTGGTGATAATGATGGGGAGGAATAGAAAAATGAAATCCATGAAAAGTTGCCATTGAGATAACCAAAGACTCAAAAGACTATGTTATCTCTGATGCCCAGTGGGGGTAAAAGCAAGAAACAGAGAGACGGTGATTAAGATCCTCAAATTTCAGACAGAACAAGTCCAACACTGCTGCATCTCTCCTGCATATTTGAAAGCAGATGCTAGGTATAGGCTTCCTATAAATCTAAATAATTATCTGAAAGCTATTCATCAAACTCAAAAATTGACAAATAAAAGTCATCCTGAGTGAAGTATTCCAGAAAAAAAAAAAAACATGGTATGCATTTGCTTATATGTGGAATTAGTCAATGATAACCAAGCTAAGGTTATCATTGTTCCATAAAGGATATGTATAGAGTAAGAGACTAGAGATTATAGATAGTTCACCTTAGGAAAGGGAAACAGAATAGATAGTTATGCATGAAAGGGGAGTAGCTGGAATAGAGGATTAACAGCAGATGGGGGGAAAAGAGTGGGATGAGGAAGGGAATATGTAGCAAGACAGCTAAAATTAAGGGCCATTTGAGGGTGAATATGGAAATACAATACAGCAAAAACTTCCTAAAATATATACACATATGGAGACAATATAAATAAAATTTCAAAATAATGGGGGAGTCAGAGTCCCATCTATCAAATGAAGCTTCTAAGTGAGTTGTTGGGCAAAGGGGTCCCATGGGAATCCCCAAACAACTCAGGTTGTTGCCAAGACAATAGATTACTTTCCACAAACTGACAGCAAGATCTCATTGCTGAAGATACCTACACAACTCATTCAACATGGAGAAGTTGATCTGGTGCCTACCTAGAGCCGTCACCCTACATTCTAGAACGTTTGATACAGGAATGTACTCCATATGCTAACCAAAAGAGAAGTGTAAACACCCAGTTAGCCATAAAACTTTTGATCTGCAATGTTGTCCTGCGTGCAAGATATGCTAGTGCAGTGGTGGCACAAAGCTTCTGGGAACAACCAACATCTGATTTGCCCATAACTTACAATGCTTGGTGAATAAAAAAAAAAAAACAAAAAACAGTGACTAGATATCCCAGGACACTAGGGTAAAAACCAAATATTACTCATCAAAAAGGAAAAACAAACAAACAACAAGAAAAACCTTGTATGATGAAATGACTCCTTATAACATTCTGCTGTACTCATAGATCAGGGACTTCCTAAGCCATCATCACCTTCCTTCTACAGCAATGGGAACAAATACAGACCCACAGCCAGACACTATGTGGAGAATAAGAGACCCTGAAACACACAGCCCTAAATGGGATGTCTCCATCAAATCTCTACCCTCAGGGCTCAAGGAACTTTGTGGAGGAGGGGGCAGAAAGAGTCTTAAAAGCCAAAAGGGGAGGTCCTCCTCTCCTTCCTTCTGAGACTAATCAGAAGGAAGGAGAGGAGGACCTCCCCTATCAGTGGACTTGGAGAGGGGCATGCGTGAAGAAGGGGGTGGGAGTGTGGGATTGGCATGGGAGGAGGGTGGGGCTTATGGGGGATACAAAATGAATAAAGTGTAATTAAAAAATAAAATAAATAAAATGTTAAATAATATGAAAAAACAATCAACAGCAACAACAAAGCCAAAAGGGACGTAGAACACCAAGAAAACAAGGTCTTCTAAAGCCACATGTTCAAAGCTCATATGAGCTCACTAGAGACTGCATAAGTCTACAACAGGTCCTTTGATATATATATCATGACTTCCAGTTTAGTGTTTTTATGGAAATCCTGAATGTGTGAATGAGTTGATCTCTGATTCTTGTGCCTTCTCTTGGGCTCTCTGTTTGTTTGTCTATGACCAATTCTGGTGTAATAGTTTTTATTTCATCTTATTGTAAATGTAGCATCAATGTCCTTATATGAAGTGATGAGATGAAAGCTGTACCCAAACTGTGCAAATACACAGCTTAGGCTGAGCCCAGAGCATTTCTTTTTCTGTTCTCAATATCCCTAGGCCTAGTCCTGGAAGCTTCTAGCATCCATAAAAACTAATCTTCCAAGCTGACTAATTTAATCTGGTTTCTTTCAGCTTCTGACTGAATTGCTCTGCCTGGCCATAATAACTTTGGCAATCTGTTCTAATCTTCTGGCTCCTTCTTATCCTCTGGCTCATTCTTTTTTTTTTTTAACCTGTGTCTAGCTTGTTCTTTCTGCAACCCATATCTGTAAAAGTGTTCCAGTAAAAATAACACACTCTCTTTCATACACACACACACATACACACACACACCTCCTGTGCTTTCTCTTATCCCATCGTGACATGGTGTCAGATTTTGTCAAATACTTTGGATTGATAAGAGGCATGAAAATAATGTGTTGAAACTACACAGTAAACACTATATTCAGCACTTTAACTACAAAATCGTGAAGTCCTCGGGGCGACCCAATAAAACAGGTTGTCATCCTTTTAGAAATAAAAGGAGTGAGACATAGAAAGTTTGTACACCAACTTGCCCAATATCAATCTGATATGGCCAAGCCAGTGTTTCAAGCCAAAAAGCTAAAGCCCAAAAAGTTTGCAACTATTATACAATACGGTGTCATTGGAGGCGACACAGTAGACCACACTGATGACACTGCTGATTCCTGAGTGCCTGCCTGATACACATTTTGCCTGCTATAAATAAATTTGTCTGTGGCACATTCCAATTGATAAAACTAAAGCACAGAGTAAGTAGTTTCCAGGGTTTTAAAAGAATAAGGAATATTCAACTTGGCTTACATCCACTTGAGATAAGAATAGATACAGCAACAGAGAAAGAATCAAATCCAGCTAAAAATTCAGAATGTTAACCATAAGATCACAAATAATTTTCAAGCTTCTTCGTGGAATCACTGACTTCAAAAATAGCTCAAGATGCAAATATAAATATTACCAAGGCAAATTCTACATTTTATTAGTGAAAAGAAATATTTAGGAACAACCAAATACCTTACTACTATGGCCCAGAGTTTATAGCACAGTACCCTAAATTTTAACCTGTAAGTCTTCCAGTGTGTTTTTCATCTAACTACACAAACCAACATGTTAAATTTTGCATGGTTTATCTATTACTCTTCTGTTGTTTTGACAAAACTGCCATGACCAAGGCAACATATAGAAGGAAAAATTTATTGGGGGCTTAGAGCGCCAAAGGGATGAGTTCATTGTGGTAAGTTGGCATAATTTTAAGAAGCAGGACATTTGCTCAACCATGTTCATAACAGCTTTATTTGTAATAGGCAGAACCTGGAAACAACCCAGACATCCCTGTACAGAGGAATGGATACAGAAATTGTGGCACATTTACACAGTGGAATACTACTCAGCAATTAAAAACAATGAAATCATGGAATTTGCAGACAAATGGCAAGATCTAGAAAAGATCATCCTGAGTGAGGTATCCCAGAAGCAGAAAGACATACATAGTATATACTCACTTATAAGTGGATATTAGACATACAATATAGGATAAACATACTAAAATCTGCACACCTAAAGAAGCTAAACAAGAAGGAAGACCCAGGTTAGAAGATCAATCCTCACTTAGAAAGACAAAGGGGAAGGACATTGGAAGAAAGAGAAAACAGGAAACAGGAAAGGAGCCTTCTAAGAAGGGCCTCTGAAAGACTCTACCTAGCAATGCATCAAAGCAGATGCTGAGACTCAACCAAACTTTGGGCAGAGTGTAGGGAATCATATGAAAGAAGAGGTAGTTAGTAAGACCTAGAGAGTATAGAAGCTTTACAAGCTGAACAACAGAACCAAAATATCTGGGCTCAGGGGTATTTTCTGAGACTGATACTCCAACCAAGGTATATTCATGGATATAACCTAGAACCCCTGCTCAGATGTAGCCCATGGCAGCTCAGTATCCAAGTGGGTTCCTTAGTAAGGGGAAGAAGGACTGTCTCTAACATGAATTCAGTGGCTGGCTCTTTGACCACCCTCCCTGGAGGAGCAGCCTTGCCAGGACACAGAGGAGGACATTGCAGCCAGTTCTGATGAGATCTGATAAGCCAATCCTGATGAGACCCAAAAGGGGAGGTGGACCTCCCCTATCTGTGGACTTGAAGAGGGGCATGGGAGATGAGGGAGGGAGGGTGGGGTTAGGAGGGAAAGAGGGAAGGGGCTACAGCTGGGATGCAAAGCGAATAAAATGTAATTAATGTAAAAAATAAAAATTTAATTTAACAAAAAAGAGGAAAAAAAAAGAAGCAGGCATGGTGTTCAGAGCAGGAAGCTAAACCCTCATCTCCTCAATCATAAGTATCAAAGAGAGAAAGCTAGAAGAAGGCAAAAACCTATTTATGCTCCCAAAGCCTACCGACAGTCATATAATTCCTCCAGCAAGGTCACACCTCCCAAACTCCCCCACAGCACTGCCATCTTGGGAACTACTGTTCAAATATCTGAGCTTATGGGGAACAGTTTCATTCAAACCACTACAGTTGGTATGAAAAATAATTTTAACTGTATACTTAAATGAAATACTGGGTTAAAAATTTATAAACAAATATATACTTTAAATATCTATATCAGGCTGAGAAAACGGTTCCGTAGATAAAGTGCTTACTGTTTAAGCATCAGACTTGACTTTTGGGGCCCAGCCTCCACATGAAGCCAAGTGTCACAGCACGTGTCTACATGTGGGCAGTCAGAAATAGGCATAGTTCAAAGTCTCAGTGACTAACCAATCTAGCCAATTAGTAGTAGCCTTGCAGTTCAGTGAGAAACCATGTCTCAAAACAAAAGGTAGAGAGCGACTATAGGAGACAGATGATAGGGCCCACCCACATGTACATGTACATAGCTCTCTCTCTCTCTCATACACACACACACACACACACACAATTTCTAATTAAGCTTCATTCAGGCTGCACAATAAATAAATATAAATAGATTATGCAATACCTTTTCACAACTCTTCATTGTCTTAACACACTCTTACAAAATATGTGGATTTCAAATGTTATGTAAAAATTACTATGCCTTAACAAACATTTTCTTAAAATATAAAAAGAGAAAAAAATATATATATATATAAAGAGGGGGTATGAAGGAAAATATAGAACTACTAACTAGGAAATTCTAGAATCTTGGGAAAAATATGAACCATGACAAATTTTTTCAGGGTTTATTGGGTTTTTCTCAGCCTGACACAAGTGGTGCTAAGTATTATTATTTATCATATTCCACTTATGAGAAGAAAAATGCTTCTCATGTATGTTTACCTCAGTTTGACATCAGCTGAGAAAAAAGGAAAAAACAATTGTTAAGCTGTTGTTTATGTCCAGTAAGTTTCTGAGTGTGAGGAGCCTCTTCCTTTCATTCCGTCTACAAGCAAATGGTATTTTGCCAGCAGAGAACAGAACTTGAACAGGGGCAGATTGAGTTTGGTTCTAAACTTAGAGCACACAAATTTGAGCAACTGCCAAGCATGCTGAAATGTGTTTTCTCCAATCTTGTCAAATGCATAAGGATTTCAAAAGAAAAAAAATGAAGTTTTTCACTATAAGTTTTCCCTCCACCATTGCATAATTACATACCAAATGATGTAGTGAAACTGTGATGCATTCTCGTTACCATTCCTGTTTTCAGTGTATTTGATATCAGTATTTTTATTATGCAACAGGAAAAAATTACACCATTTTAACCCATACGATTTATTTTATAAAACAATAGAATCTATTATCCTTGGCCATATGTTTTTGAAATCCATCTACCTTCAATCACCAAAGGAGCAACAAGAAATAAATCATTTAAAAGATCTAATAAAAATGTTCAATTGATAAGTTTCCTAATTTTTGAACATACCAAATAGTCTCCAGTGACTCACTGGAATCTTGAGGGGGATGGGAAACTATGAGGAAAACCAGCAGATTGATCCAGACATATGGAAGATATGAAGATGTCTGAGAGTGGGAGAAGGAGAGAAAGGACATTGAAAACAAGAGGCCATGTCGATGGGTTCACTCATTGCCAATAAGCTGAAAAATATGTCATGGGCATTTACCATTTAAATGTGATGACATTTAAATAATTCTTCTTGTTCTTGTTTTTAAGACTTCTCTATAATTCATAAGGCACTATGAATAATTTGTGTATTTCACCAAATTTCAATTTCCAGCTAAGCTTAGGCAAGAATAGTAAGGAGGCTAAGAGAGTAAGAAAGGGTTAACATCTTCAGGAAAAATTTCTTATTTATGAAAAAAGCTGATATTTGGGATCATGCTGAGAAGTGGAATTTTTATTTCTAGATTTCATTTATTAGTGATCATTTCAGCTAATTAAAGATCAGATCTTTATTATCATTTCTGCAATCTCAAGCATTTGTTGCCTTCACACTTTTTTTTTTTTATCTTAGAGGATGAAATTCAGTATGTCTGAAAATAGCTTTTTACAGGTTTGGCTTCATCTTAGGTTGATTATTGATAATTCTGCATGTTTTATTACACGTTAAACAAATATCCTTGCCTTTTACTTTATCAAGGGAGGACAGCCATAAAATGAGCCCCGCTTGCATGCTGCTAGTTCATATTGACTGGAAACGTTTTCTCAGTCAGTTCAGGTGAGCCAACAATTGCAATAATGGCTGCTCTTCCTAATATGCTGCCAATTCTTGGACACTTAAAGTTATTTCCTTACATTGGTATATGAGGCAAATTATATAATTATACTAAATAATGTAAATACCATAGTTTCAAATATAGATAAAATTAGACTCATACAACAGTTTTGCTAGGAATAAAATTTCTAATCATCACTCAGTAGTCTTAGACAACACAGGAGCCACAGTTGTCAGGAGGCTTCAGTTTAAATGCTGTTTTCTAGCCAAATTTATGTTCTTACTGAGATTTCCTAATCTACTCATTTAGACAACCTACTTAGATGTACAGTTCAGTGGTAACGCACATGCTAGCATGTGTAAGATCCCTGAATACACACAGAGAGATGGGGGCAAAAAATAAAGGCATAGAAATAGAAAATAATACAGTGTCAAGCAACAAACATGAGATTGCCATGAGAATTAAAGAAATCGATATTGACAACAAGAGATGCCTGTCATCCACAGCCAAAGTCTAATCCTCACTGGTTTTCATGTGAAACTAATTTTCTCCATGGAAGTCGTGAACTTTACAACACGCTTCCTGGCACATTACTGGGGGCACAAGTAATCTTAGATCTTAAGATTGGCATCTTAAATTTTAGTTAGTCAAATTTAAGCATTTGATAGCTTTCTCTTGCCTACTCTTTCCAGCACTCTGAGACATCAGCACACAGACACTTCTCCAGCTGTGTGTATACCACATAACTTATTTTTCAAGGACCCACACCTTTTAGACTCAGCATCAGCCATCCTTCTCCCCTGTCCACTTCGTAAATGTCCACTTCACCTGTGTATTATGCAATTTTTTTCTTCGTGTATTTTAAAGGTGTGTTATTAAGAGAGCAGACCTCATAATTTCTGCTAATTGCCAATGAATGCTGGGTTATGGAAGGCTAACTTTCTAAGTGTTTCCTTTTAGGCTTTTGTCTGTCTCAACCTCTGATAATTAAAGTGATTATAGTACGTACAATCATGGACTCTGAAAGTCATATGCATGTGTATAGATGCTATAAAAGTCCCCAACAGTGTGCTGATGTCTCAGAGCAGTCAACTGAGTTCATGGTAGAGGCAGCCCCTGATCCCCACACTCAGAGATCCACATGGAGACTGAGCTGCTGATTGGCCACATCAGAGCAGGGGTTCTAGGTCCTCTCCATGCTTTGTCCTCTGTTGGTGCATCAGTCTGTCTCTGCAGGACTCCCTGGGCTCAGATCTTTTAGTTTTGTTGGTCTCCTTGTGGAGCTCCTGTCCTCTCCATGTCCCTCGAAATCCCACCCCTCTCTTCCTCCATAAGACTCCCTGCACTCTGCCCAAAGTTTGGCCCCGAGTCTCAGCATCTGCTTTGATGCCCTGCTGGGTGAATTCGTTCAGAGGACCCTCTGTAGTAAACTTCCACCCTGTTTCTCTCTTCCACCGCTTCTGGTGTCTATCCTGTTTGCCATTCTGAATGAGATTTAAGAGATGGCTCAGCCGTTAAAGGCTAGGCTCACAACCATAAATATAATGATCTCTTTTAACCAAGCTTTGTCCTACTACTTGGCAGATAAAACTAATGAGATTAAACAAAGCTGAGTGGCTTACACTATAGCAAGAACCAGCATTCAACAAATGAATCTTCTTATCCAGTCACTGCAAACCAGACTGCAAATGGATGATATGCTTTATATATCTCTACAATAAGAACCAGGAACTAAGCTAAGCATTATAAAACTACAGAAAGGTAAGGGTCAGTGTGGAAGAGATGGCTTAGCAGTTCAAAGCACTTGCTGCTTTTGCAGAGGTCCTATGTTTAGTTTCCAGCATCTATATGATAGATCACAACCAGCTGTAACTCCAGATATAACTCACTCTTCCAGCCTCTGTAGGCTCTTCATGTTCTTGGCAGACAGATATACACACAGGAAAAATAATCACAAATATAAAGTAAAAATAATAAACAAATTTTTAAAGAGAAGTAAAAGAAATGGAGATGTTCTAAATAGAATGCCTTCTAAAATAGTTATGACTAAAAATGTTCTAAAGATGGTACAAATTGGTACCTTTCCTCCTTGCAAATGAATTTTACAAGTATATAGTAGTTTTAAAATAAAACCTATGATATTAATTTTCATGATGACATTATAACACATCAATCAAGATAGTTTGAAGGGTCAGGGTAGGTGACTCAGTAGGTACCACAATTTTTGTCAACATGACAAAAATCTCGACATATCTGGGAAGAGATATTCACAACTGAGGAACCTTCTCTATCATCTTGGACTATGACATGCCTCTGGAGCATTATTTTGACTGTTGGCTGATGTGGACTCCAGCCCACACAGGAGCACTGAGCCATAAAATGGACACAGATATCGTGGTAGTTTTACACAATGGAATACTACTCAGCAACTAAAAACAAGGAAATCATGAAAATTGCAACCAAATGGTGGGAACTAGAAAAAATCATCCCGAGTGAGGTACTGGTGTAATGTTCTTTTCAAATGTGTACAATTTTCCCTTGTTCATTCAAATGCTGATTTCTCTATCTACTATCTGGTTTCAATCCAGACATTGAAAGTTTGTGTAAACATGCCACTATTTGTTCTCTGCATTTTCAATTAAATGACCAGCCAGTGCTGTGCAATGGAGAGACTAGGGTAGGACATCCTGGTCTGGAGGGAAGGAGAAAGCAGCAAGTGGAAGGAGAAGAGAAATGGGCAGAGGAAGGTCTTCGAACCACGAGGAAAGAGGAACTGGACCTCTGATATGACTAAAAGCAAGTATAATGGGTGAAATCTGAATGGTAGGAAACTATGCGGGTTTGGAGGTTTAGGATGGAGTAACTATTGCCCAGCATTATGCTCTTGGTTAATTAAATAAAACCCAGTCTCTGTGTGGTGATTTGGGTGTACAGCTGGTTTAGGAATAACTGCTGATTAACTGAAAGATAAGTTGATAATAAATATTAATAACCCACAAAAGTGAGGTATCCCAGAAACAGAAATAAACACATGGTATATACTCACTTTTAAGTAGATATTAGGCATACAATATAGGATAAACATACTAAAATTTGTACACCTAAAGAAGCTAATCAAGAAGGAGGACCCTGTGTAAGATGATCAATCCTCATTCAGAAAGGCAAACAGGATAGATATCAGAAGAGGAAGAAAACAGGGAACAGCACAGGAGCCACCACAGAGGGCCTATGAAAGACTCTACCCAGGAGGGTATCAAAGCAGATGCTGAGGTTCATAGCCAAACTTTGGGCAGAGTGAAGGGAATCTTATGAAAGAAGGGGGAGATAGAAAGACCTGAAAGGGACAGGATTTCCACAAGCAGAGCAATAGACCAAAAAAAAAAAAAAAAAAAAAAAAAAAATCTGTGCACAAGGGTCCTTTCTGAGACTGATAATCCAACCAAGGACCATGCATAGAGATAAGCTAGAACACTTGCACAGATGTAGCCCATGGCAGCTCACTCTCCAAGTGGGTTCCCTAGTAATGGGAACAGGGAACAGGGGCTGTTTCTAACATGAACTCAAGTGACTGGCTCTTTGATCACCTCCTCCTGAGGGGGAAGCAGCCTTACCAGGCCACAGAGGAAGACAATGCAGTCAGTCCTGATGAGAACTGATAGGCTAGGGTCAGAGGGAAGGGGAAGAGGACCTCCCCTTATCAGTGGACTGGGGGAGGAGTGTGGAAGAAGAAGAGGGAGGGAGGATGCGATTGGATGGGACAAGGGAGTGGGCTACACCTGATCCAATACTGCATGTCTCTTGAACAGCAATCTCTGCAGTAGGCAGAGTGGGTGAATTATATAAAGATACAGTCCATGAAGCCTGTTTGTGTTCTTGTATACTTTAAATCATCATTATGTGGCTTTCCATACCTAAATACAACATAGATATGTTTTAAATAGTTATGTTGTGTACTTAGATGATAACAGTGAGGAAAAGATGATTGTGTTTGTTCAGTACTTAATTCAATTGTCCTCCTCAAAAACTCCACCCAAGGTTGGTGGTACCCACAAATACAGAATCTTCAGATACAGAAATCTAACCTATTCTGATTATGTGCCAGTTTAAAGCGGGTAGCCTGGATCATCACCTTAGACACCTCTTGGATGCAATTTCTAGTTTGCAGATGAGTAACAGAGACCTAAAGCAGCCATGTAATTATCCATAATCATTGTGTCACTGTGTAGTCAAAGGGGATGTGAATTCGGGGATTATGGCCCCTTCTAGACTTTATCATAATTGACTATACTCAGAAGATTAGGCCACAGTTTGCTCATTATCACCACCCTGAACTTTCCCTGTTACAATCTCCCCATGATGCCTCCCTTTCTTATGCCTGAACCCCTGAAACACTCCCAAGCCTTCTGATTCAATACTGCATGTCTCATGTACAGAAATCTCTGCAGTGGGCAGAATGAATTATCTAAAGATGACAATATCATGCCCCCTTCATCTTCTCGGAACACTTTAGTGAACTCTCATTTGTAGGCTTAGACTTTTTTACTAAACCTCCCTTCCAACTCCCCAACCTTGGGTTGATTAATAGGAAAAGGGCTGTAGGCCTCTTTTATCTACTTCCTGCTGATTAGGGTCAATGGGTCTTTAGGGGATTACCAAACTCAGTCATCAGGATACCAGCAGTCCAGTCCAAAGGCCAACACCAAGCAGCAACAGAAATTCAGCGAAAGCTGCAAGACTCAGTTGAATTGCCCTGAGAAGATCTCTGGAAAATTTGTCTTTTCGAAGTCAAATGTCAAAGCACAAAGATCAGTGCAGTGATACCAATCCAAAAAGTGATATCTCACTGTGCATAGGCCTCTATATATCTTCTCTCCTCAAAGTTCACCGACAGACGTTCTCAGCTGGCCAAAGTCATGCCCCTCATACAAGAAAGCTCACAGGAAAACATCACATGCCTTCTCACGAGTCAACCTACATCAAAACATCACATGCTCAGCTTGCAGCACATGACAAAACTGAGTCTTCAAGGAAACCAGAAACTTCCACCTCACTCATTGTCCAGCTTAGATAATTATTGTTAACTTCACACGACCTACAGTAACTGGAAACCTCAGTGAATCTCAACTGAAGAAGTATCTTGATCATACTGGCATGTGGGAACACCTGTGGGAATTGTCTTGCTAATTGAAATAGGAGGGAGCAGCCTATCAAGGGCAGTATTGTCAGTAGACTGTATAAGAAAACTAGATGAACATGAGCCAGTGAATGAGCCAGTGAGCAAGATTCCTCCATGATTCCCGCCTGAGTTCCTACCATGACTTCCATAAGTGATGGATTATGACCTCACATAAGTATAAGGCAAATAACTATGAGGAAAATAAAATAGGAATAGGTTAAAGAAACAGAATAATAAAAAATAAAAACATAAAACCAAACTTTTTTCCCAAGTTGCTTTGGACCAGAGTGTTTTATCAAAACTAAAAAAAAAAAAAAAAAAACTCCTTCAGCAAATCCTACCAGTGTGTACCACCACAAGTGGCTAAGACAAGTATACTCATGTGATTTAGATCAATTCTTACAGTAGAGCTCTGGCCAAGCAGGTTGATATGATATGGATCCTCTCTCCTTTCAACTTTGTTTCCTGATCCAATTAGGCTGGTTTTCCAGGTTTTTCCAAGGTTGGCCTTGTTTGTGTTCTCTTGAGAACATTTACACTTGCTGTGACTCTCACCAGGATGATTCACCCAGTGAGATTCCCAGCCCTAGGCCCCTCACTTTACTTGAGTAATTGTGCTAGCCATCTTCTCAGAAAATGCTGTTACCTTTTATGTAAACATTGCTCCAAACATACCTCAGAGGACTATACCAGCAGCTGTTTCGTTAACCTATTCTTACTCACATCATCACACCTGTAATACCTGAGAGTCTCCCAGTTTACCTGTATTTTCTGACTTGCGTATCATGTTACCACTGAAAAAGTAAACCCATGAGTTCAGAAGTTTTGCATAATTCACTGTACTACAGCTCAAAGAGCTGGAAACCTGCCTAGAAAACAGTCCTCAATAATTATATGTAAATTTGGGGCTAGAGAGATGGCCCAGTGGTTAAGAGCACTGTCTGCTCTTCCAGAGGTCTTGAGTTCAATTCCCGGCAACCACAGGGTGGCTCACAACCATATATACTGGGATTTGTGCCCTCTTCTGGCATCAGGTGTACATGTAGAGAGAGTATTCATACACATTAAATAAATAAATAAATAATTCTTTAAAAATTATATATAAAATAAACTGATCAATTAAAGAGTTAAACACTCTGGCTAGATGTTGAGAAATTACAATATTCACCAGAAAAAAAATGCACAAACACATAAAGATATACTGACATAAACTGCAATTTTCTTTACAGCAAATTTTTCTGATCAACACTTAACAGTGAATTAAATTCTTCAAAGTAGTTTTAAAAAACAAGCAAAAATAAACGAAACCAAAAAGTAAGAGTAAAGGCTTAAGACTCTATGATCCTCCAATTAGGGTTGGGACCCATTTCCTATAGAGTCTTATTTCAGTGTAACTAATGACTGAAATCAATTAACAAGGTATTTAGATGTTACTAAGCTGGTATCTTCCATAGTTAAGAAGAGTAAACATTTCAATACGGCCCTTGATTGAGGGTTTTTTAGCCATTGATCATCTTCCACTTCCAAGTCTCAGCTTCCTAGACTCAGCTATCAACTAAAACTGGGGAAAGCAAGTAACTTGGTAAAAATCAATAGTTCACAGGAAATTATTGATAAAGCATCTGAGTTGGTGTTACTAAAGAACACTGTGACATCATTGCCACTGGAGAGTTTAATGTGAGCATAAAATTATGCCTATTTCTTAATTTATAAGGCTCCACATTCTCTAGATTCATAACATTGGTTTTCTAAGAATAAGTTACAATGTCACTATCATATAAAAACCGTTCTAGCAAGTACTATATGGAATTCTTGTCTCAGTACAGACTTATTGTTTCTTTCATTGGCGTCTCAAAACCCAAAAGTAGAAGGAAAAAACTATTTATCATTAGAAAAAAACAGTGTCAGAAAAACTGCTGTTCAATTTCTAAAAGATGGAAAATAGTCTTCAATGTTTTGACAGAGAACAAAATTCACAAACAAATGGAGAATTTGTGAATAACAACAAAATTTGGAGAAATGTTACAACCCAAAAATGCTCACCAGCTGCTTAGAAATCAAAATTCTGGTGTTCCTTGTGGAACATTTAGTTTCCCAACCACAATAACTACAAAAAGCAAAAGCAAACTGGGTTCTTAAAGAAATATATATGAGTTATGGTAGGGCAAAGTGGTATTCACAAATAGATTTCCAAATCTTATCATATTCAAACATAAGGATATTTAAACGTTTTCTCATGGGATGGCCCAAAGAAGAATTTTGTATAGGGTGAGTGGACTTGATGTCACACAGTGATTTAGGCATATCTGCTTCTTCATGTTGTGGTCCCACCATCCTTTAGAACTTCATTGTCTACCTTAATTAATCAAAGAGAGAAAAAATCCTGGAGGTCAGATGGCCACTTCTCCAGCCTCAGTCTGGATAGGGCACACACTCCTTCTCACATCTCAATCTATTATCCAACTATTCTCAGAAGCAAAATGGGTTAGCAAATGCAAGAAATATAGACCAACCATGTACATCCATCAAGGAGCTCACTAAAAAGTTTTAAAATAGATTTTATGACCCAAAACAATACCTGCTAAATTTAGCAAAAGGTAAGCACTCATTGATAATAATAACATCCAGAATCAGAGTGAAAATGTTGTCTCTATAATGCGCCAAGACTGCAACAGACTCAATCTGGCTCTTTTACAAGGATTTCTGTATCTTAAGTAATACCTAGTCTTCCTCAAACCTGGAAATATCCAACTTCCTTTACAATTATCAGTGATCTTGTCACACTATTCTGGTTGGAGGAACCATCCTAAAGGGATGAATACCACTGAGCCACACTGAAGGAAAAGGAAATATGCCTTCCTCCCAATTTCTTCCCTTCCTGCTGACTGGAATGCCTGTAATACAGCAGTCTATACAGGACTATGTTAATGTAAACAAAACCTTGATATTAGAGAGAAACATCCAAGAAGCCCAGATTTAACAGCATCCTTCTTGTGCCCAGACAGCTAAATGGGAGAGAAATACTTCTGCTTTGTTGAAGTATTACTGTTTAAAAATCTACATTACAGATGAAACCTATAACCAATACATATGGCAAACAATATGGAATTCTGTTCACTCTCAATTAAACCCTTAAAATATCATTAAGAAGTGAATGAAGAAAAAGTCAAAGACAGAAAATGTACTGATTTCAGTCATAGAAGATCTGAGCTAGTTGTCAATGCCCTATGACTTCAGTGACTACTGAAAGTGACATAATAAAACATAGCCACAGGTCTGAATCAAGGGCCAAACTTATCTAATGATGTCCATAAAAAATGATGTACCATTGTCCCTTTGTAACCGAGGACGACCTTGAATTTGACCTTCAGGAGGTTTTCCACTTGTCTCTCAACTGTTGGCATTACAAGCATGCATGACTGCCATGACTGGTTCCTTCATGACTTATTTATACAATTTCCTGAGAATGTTCTAGAGAGTTTATTTATATTCTCCTAGAATATAATGTGGCAATATTTTACAAAAGCAGACTTACCTCATCAAACTGTGAGCTCTCAAGACACTGCTCACAGGATCTCCTGACATCATAAGGAGGCATGTATGTACGCAAGAAAGACAAGCTAACTATGAGACATCAAAAGTAAAATCTCCATCCCCCAAAAAATGTGATCATCTTTTTATTTTACATTTGGGATTGTTTTAAGAAATGACAAGATCTATCAGGATCTATGCCCAAGACAACGAAGAGAACAAAGACCCAAAATAAACTAAATTCAAAGACTAAGCTCAAGGAATCAAAGCAAACTTCAAGGAGACCATTTCCAAGGCCTATGGAAAGAGTGGCTAAATGTGTGTAAACACATATATTGTGCACACATCCCTCTAGCATCTAAAAGCTGAGGCTGCTGAGAGAGAAAAACACTACACAGCACTGTTGTCTGGGTTCACTATGCCATTCTAATGAAATGCCTGAGGCTGGGCAATTTATAAAACACAGAAACTCATTTCCCATATTTCTGGAAACTGAGAAATCTCCGATTAAGATACTGACAGGTTCACAACCTAAGTCCTAGATATACCTTGTTATAAAAAAAGGAAATTATTAGTTCCATTAAGCATCTTTGTAAGAGTACATCATCTCACTTGAAGGTAAGCAGCTGTCATGCGCAACTACCTCAGGCTCCACTCCTAACACAATCATATGGGCACAACCTACAGTTTGGACACATTCAAACTATAGAATACAGACTAAAACACAATCACCAAACCATGATGATGGCATACCAAGAGGCAAGCTACGAATGGTCTCAAAGGATCTCATATGTTCATGTTTAAGCTTTCCCAGAGCTTCCTTGGATATTATTTTGCTAGAAGCATATAGGTTATACGGTTAAAATTGGATATCATTGAAATCATCCCGTTCTTAGCATGGACAGGCTATCTGTTGACAGTCTTTGTTGAGTGAGCTATTCTCCAGCCTTTGATCCTAAAGGAACCACAGTCCTACACCACTCATGGGCTCTCACTGTCACATATTCTGTTCTCTGGTAATGACAAAAAGTTGTTACTAATCACAAACCTTACAAGCTGACTATACAAGTTCCCAACCAAACAATTGTTCATGTGATGAACTAAGCAGATAGATTCAGTCTTTTTTTTTATTTTTATTTTTTTAATATTTCCAAAGTGGTTGTACATGTTTGCATTCCCACCAGCAACGGAGGAGGGTTCCCCTTCCTCCACAACCTCTCCAGCATGTGTTGTCACTTGAGTTTTTGATCTTAGCCATTCTGATGGGTGTCAGGTGAAATCTCAGGGTCATTTTGATTTGCATTTCTCTGATGGCTAAGGACGGTGAGCATTTCTTTAAGTGTTTCTCTGCCATTCTGTATTCCTCTACTGAGAATTCTCTGTTTAGCTCTGTGCCCCATTTTTTAATTGGATTGCTTGATTTGCTTCTTTTTACCAGATACACTAAGTCGGTAAGAAGAAAAAGTGGGTAAGACATTGGAACTCATTGGCACAGAAGACATCTTACTGAACAGAGCACCAACAGCACAGGCTCTAAGAGCAACAATCAATAAATGGGACCTTATGAAGCTGAAAAGCTTCTGTAAAGCAAAGGACATAGTCATCAAAATAAAACTACAGCCTACAGACTGGGAAAGGATCTTCACCAACCCTATATCTGACAGAGGGCTGATATACAGAATATATAAAGAACTAAAGATTCAGTCTTATCTAAAAGGAGAAATATATTTCTGTGTCATAACAAAATAGTTGTAGTTTGGATTTTATACAAGGATCATATCTGTGCTATGGAATCAGGCGAAATCAGATTTAAATGCTTATGTAAAAATCCCAACACAAGAGCCAACACTCACATGCCTGCTATAAATGTATACAATTAATAGTATTTACAAATATATATACATTTATAAATGTACGTGTTTATAATAGTTCTACACAGTTGGCTTCACTGCTCCTCCGCTATCAGACAGGAACTGAGATGAACTCCTTGCAGCTTGCTTGGCTCAGTGATGACCTCCACTGAGGCACTTAGACTTCCCATCCTTCTGCCTATAAAACTAGATGACTGTGAAAACCTAGGTCCCTTTGTAAAAAGGATGACCATAAAACCAACTCAGAGAGTTACTGAAACAAAACATTTTATTGTTCTTTTTGTGCTGCATGGATGGAACTCAAGGTTTTGTACATCTAAGTTATCACTGTATCACTGAGCTACACCCCAAGCCTGAACAAATATAGTAAATTAATCCTTAAAAAAAGTTCTGAGACCAACATCTGTCATAAAAAAAAGGATCAACAAACACCAGCTAGGAACATATTTATTTAAGAAAATGAAAATATTTGATGATTACTGGACATGAACTTACTGTTGAGTATTCACTTAAGCTATATGGGACTAAATGCAGAAAAATATGCTGTCAGACCTGAAGGAGGTCTGGAACATGGTAAAAGACTGAAAAGTATTAGATGTTTCTGGGGAATCATTGGCGATTTGGGGTACAATAATGGCATTGTGGCTTTAAAAAATATTTTTTGAGATGTACACAATAAGCAAAATGCCATGGTGTGCTTTAAACTTCTCCAGCATATAAGCAAAAGAAAAGATAACTAATAAAAGTGAAATGAACAAATAAAGTGGATAATAAATACACGAATTTACTATATAATGCATACCCAAATTTTTCAAAGTAAGACATTAAAAGAGTCACAAAGAAGAGTGTTAAAGTATTATATATCTGAGCCTTGAAAATCCCTTCAACAACTGTTGTAAGAAATCATTTTATGTTATTCTTCATGCTTTGTATAGTTATGATTCCTTTATTCTCCTTGTCTAATAAGAGCTTTCACTGTACATCAGAGGAGCCACAGAAGGTAGTGATATGTGCCCATTTTCCTCTAAAGCAGGAGTAAAATATGTCTACAGCTAAGTGAATGAATATATTAACAGATGGCTGTTTCATTTGTACCACACAGGTTGACAAAGACCCTATACGCCACCTTCTCTCTAGACCTAACTTTACATGTTTTCTATATACATAAACACAAGCTTCAAAATTAGAAATAGCTTTATATGATTTAAAATACAGAAACATTAAGCAAGTATCTGAAATGTCAATACTAAATTAAGGTTTTTCTTAAAAATAGACTTCCTGCATTTGAGCCACATTTATCTTATCTGCTTTATTCCCATTGCCTAATATTGGCTTCTAAGGATCTATATAATCCAATAGGAGTGAGGTAATCAGTGAAGAGTTACTGATGACTGGGGTGGGTCCAACAACAGTAAGAGTATGCCGGGTATACTTAAGCTGGAACATACTACTTAGAGGGTGAGACCGGGCATGCTCACTACCAGACCCAGTCTCAAAATTCTCCAGTCTTTGCTATTTTTCCCAGTCACATGTACAACAAGCAGTAGGAGTGGAGTCAAGACAAGGAATGATAGTGCAAGCCTCAAGTCTCAGCACTCAGGAAGCTGAGGTGGAGAATCATGATTTTAAGGCTAACCTGGGCAATAGAGCAAGACCTTGTCTCAGTTTTATTTTTTTAATCTTCAGTCAGAAACAAGACAATGTGTGCTTTCTCTTCTCTCATTTGATATAGTGTCTAATGCCTTGACTATAGCAATAAGATAAGAGAAAGAAGTAAAAGAAATGCAGTGCGGTAGACAGTATTAATTTCAAATTGATAGTACCTAGAATTAAGTAAGAGACATGTTCTTAATGGTTCTATGGGGACATTGTCAGACTACCCAGCTTCTACATTACAAGGCATTCTAGCAAACCCTCTATTATAACACACACACATTCTATCAGTTCTGTTTCTCTAGGGAAGCCTGACTAAACCAAGCAGAAAAGGAAAAATTCATACATCCCTATTTGTAGACAATATGGTCTTATACTTTAAGAAGCCTTTAAGATTCCAATAGAAAACTCTCAGATCTGGTAAATTCATTAAAGTAGCAGGATATAAGATAAAGATTTTAAAAATCATATTTTCTATACACCAACAATAAGCTGAGAAGATTCAACTTACAGTAGCTAAAAGATAAGTAAATAAAGAGCGAAGGGGAAAAGCATCTATTATATAGAATTTATAAAGAATGTAAGTAAACACCAAAAACTCATCCATTCAATAGAAATAAATGAATTCAACAGACAGTTCTCAAGAAACACAAATGATCAATAGATACTCAGAAACATTCAACATTCTTAACCACCAGCATATTGTAAGGTAAAACTAAGAATCCACCTCATTCAGTCAGAAAAACTATCTTTAAGGTGAAAAAAAAAATCAGATTTTGGTCAGGGTGGCCTGCGGTACACCCCAAACAGTATAGGCAATTGTTGCCTCAGAGATTGAAGGCAGGTTTCTATTGCTGAAGACAGCTCAGCAGGCACAGGACTCCAAAGATTCAAGCTGGATCTGATCCGAAGGCTTCCACAGAAGCAGAAGGTGCTATACAAGCTGCCAAGGGAAGGAAGAAATCAACACTGCCAACCAGTGATAATGCCCGTGAACCACAACAATGACCAGCATGGGACCTATAAAGGTTCAACATAGGCGTTCATTTCTTGGAGGTAAACAACAGCTGTCTAATTTGACGTATGGCCTGCTCAATAGGTGGGAAATCATGCCTGGTGCTGGAACCCTAACAAATAACAGGGCTTGTGACATCATGGGTCATAGGGAAGAACTTACAACTGCCATTTCATAAACCAAAATAAACCCTAAATGCTTTCTAAATATTTATCCTTATACCCACAGATCGCACCGCATCAAAGCAAAGAATATAAGCAGTCAAAATGCGGAGACTGACTGATCATGGGGTGCCAAACCTCAAAGGATACATTTGCCACACAATCTTTCCAACTAAGGTTCAGGGAACACTATAGAAGAAGGGGTAGAAGAATTGTAAGAGTCAGGAGACCAGAAAGTCTGATGTGAGATTGTGTCTCCTAGACATGACAGGGAATTTTCACCCATGACACCTCAACAACATGGCTGCCTAAACAGGACTTGAATAATGACAATGCTGACATGGAAGAAAGAAGCCTCACAGGGCCCCACCCATAGACAAGAAACTGCATGCAACTAATGACTGTTGAAAGAGGCAAAATTAGTTTGTACCAGAGCTGAGCCCCCAACTATTTATCTAATACCACATGCTCATCCCTGAAATCAAATAACACAAACAGCACTGAATGACCTTGGCAAGTTATATTTATGAGTACATATGATTGTATATGATTATATGTGTGTGTTATATGATTATATATTAAAAAAAGAAGAGACCATCAATATGAGAGGAAATGGGGAATGGGAGAGGAAAAACGGGACATGCAAAGAATTGGAACAAGGAAGGGGAAGGTGAAAATGATTGTTTCTATTTTAAGTAATTTTTTTTAGGTTTTTACAAAATAAAACAAGTAATAACTAATTCTGGTAACAATGTAGGCAAAAGAAAATATATACATGGCTAGTGATGGTGAAAACCAGACCATAGGAATCAGTACGGTGACTTTGAAGATAAATACAGAATGAGATATTAGGATAAAGTAAGTGATGGTATCTGAAAAAGTCATAAGAAATCATACTACTAACTAGGTAGGTGCCCATAAACATGTGAACTATAAAACGTGTATAAATATACATAGTTTAAATGAAATTTTCTCATCTGGGTTGACAATGTTCCCTCCAAGAGCCAAAACCCAGCTAATAAAAACCTTAACACCAGGCATGAAAAGGCTTCTTTTGAGTTTTTGGTCAGGATTGTCCATTAGACTTCCATAACATTAGAGGCTATTGTTATTGCCCTTGATTGCTCCCCAGAGGTATAAGTTCTGATTAATGAAGACATCATGCACTTCAGACACCAGGCCAGAAGGGGAATTAACCTGAAAGCCTCTTCTGTCTAGATCTCATGGTACCAGAAGGCATCATGAAAACTTTCAAAGGAGAGAGGTAATCAATAGTCTTATCCAGCTATGATGTCTGTGGACAATAACAATGACCTGCGTGGAACAATAAATCAAAGGATGTGGTAGTGGCATGCATACCTTGGTGGTAACCAATAGCTCTCTAATTAGACTTCAAACCCACTTGACAAGAGGAAAACCATGCCTGGTACTGGAAATTAACCCAAATACCCAGAGCTACTGAAGTCATGGGTCTTGGAGAAGAACCTACAACCACCTCATTACTAAACCAGGATAATGACTAACTACATTCTAAATACTATATTCACTGGTAAGTCACTCCTCATCAAGGAAACTTCTCTTTGAAACAAATAGAGAACATTACAGAAAACCATAACCAATCAAAATGTAGAGTTGTGGAACCCAACCCCAATGGTTTCATCTACAAAACAATTCCTGCACCTAAGGCTCCAGGAACCTTGAAGAAGAGGGATGGAAAGACTATTAAGAGCTAGAAGGGATCAAGTAGTTTGCTGTGAGATTCTGCCTCTTGGTAATGTAAGCAGCTAGATCCATAAAATCTCATCAACAGGACTGTCTAAATATGAGCTGAACAAGAATGACAATAAATAGACATGTTAAATGGACAGGGAAAAAAAGCACAAGGCCTTACCCCTACACAAAGAACCAAAGGCAACTAAGGACTGCTAAGAGCTAGAGAAATAATCTTCCCCCAGGGAATATACACCAACCAGTTAACCAGTACCAAATTGTCTTCCCTGAAAACATATATATAAGTAACATGCAGGCTGAGAAGGCTGCATTTAGAAATATATCTGTACATACATATATGGATGTAGTAACAATTACTGAAAATATGCCATGGATTTGAAAGAGAACAAGGAGAGATATATAGGAGACTTTGGAGGCTGGAAACAAAAAAGGGAAATATGTAATTAAATTATAATCTCAAAAAATGAATTAGTTTTTAAAAATTAAAACTAGAACTACCATATGTCCAGTCATGCCAAAGGCTTTTTGTAGCATGTCACAAACATATTTGTATACCCACATTCATAGCAGCACATTCACACTAACCAAGACATGGCCTAGATGCCCATTAACAGATGAATGAATAAAGAAAACTTGTGTGTGTGTATGTGTGTGTGTTTATTTTATTTAGTGATAAAGAAGAATGAATCTATTTCATTTACAGGAAATTGGATGTAAAGTTAAGTTATAGCAAATAAAACAAGCCAGCTTCAGAAAGGCAAATGTAGCATGTTAGAAGAAAAAGTGGGGACAAGCCTAGAACTCATTGGCACAGGAGACAACTTCCTGAACAGAACACCAACAGCACAGGCTCTAAGAGCAACAATCAATAAATGGGACCTCATGAAACTGAAAAGCTTCTGTAAAGCAAAGGACACCGTCATAAGAACAAAACGACAGCCTACAGATGGGAAAAGAGCTTCACCAACCCTATATCTGACAGAGGGCTGATATCAGAATATATAAAGAACTAAAGAAGTTAAAAAGCAATAAATCAAGCAATCCAATTAAAAATTGGCGTACGAAGCTAAACAGAGAATTCTCTGTAGAGTTTACTCTCATTTGTAGAATCTGTTTTTAAAATTTGTATTATTCTTTCCACATTACCTTCTGATATTTATTCTCCTTCCTTTCCCACTGAACCCTTCCTTCTTGCTACATCATCAATAGAAAAATAACAACTCCTATTAAAAAGATTGTATCTATAGCTAATTGTATTTTTGTAATATAGGAAATTGTTTCTTTTTATATTTAAGTACATAAAACTAAAAGGCAATGGTTGTGGTGTATGTGTGTGTGTGTTAGCTGTTTGAATGAAAATGGCCTCCACAGGCTAACAGGGAGTGCTATTATTTGAAAGGATTAGGACATGTGGCCTTGTTTGAGTAGATGTAACCTTGTCAGAACAAGTTCTTCACTGAAGGGGAACTTCAGATGCTCAAGCCAGGCCGAGTGGCACCTCCCTTTCTATGTCTCTTTGTCTCTCTCTCTCCCTCTTTTTTCCCCTCTCCCTCTCCCCCTCTCTCTCTTCCTACTGCCTGGTGATCTGGATGTAGAACTCTCAGCTACTTCTTCAACACCATGTCTACCTGTGTGTTTCCATGCTTCTTGCCAGGCTGACAATGGACTAAACCTCTGAAGTGTAAGCCAGCCCTAATTAAATGCTTTCTTTTATAAGGGTTGGCATGGTCTTGATATCTCTTCACTGCAATAGAACATTGCCTAAGAATATGAATATATATGTTTTTCCTTACATGTGTAAGAAAGTGTCACTAATGGGGGCTGGGGAGACAGCTCAATTGGTAAAACAGTTGCCATGCAAACATGAAGAACTGAGTTCAATACCCAGCATTAAAATATGGGCAAGGCTACATATGCTTTAAATCCTAGCACTAAGAGGTGCTTCGGGATAGGAGTGTCCGTGAGGATACACACACATACACACACACACACACACACACACACACGATGGAGAATGATCAAGGAAGACTCATGATGTAAAACTTGGCATCCACATATACACACACACATACATATAAGTGTGAACATGCACACAAAAATACTTTTTTTAAGTAGAAAAGAGGCAGACTGCAAAAGTCTGAGTGACTTAAACTACTCCAAATTCACTACTCTAAACCTTCTCAGTTACCTGAAGTCACATTACTTCATCTCCAATATTTAGCTACTCAGAGGTACTCAACGGAGTAGATAAAAGAAATGAAGCCCAAATAACTCGAGGATAGGAAGGGGAGGCCCATCCCATAATCCCAGAGCCCTGTGAGTAGCTGCTGTCTAGTAAGATTCATCACACCCACATGGTGTTGATTTCAGCATCATCTTATACGTCCTGTGTTCTGGGTGGCATTGTCTCGAGCTAAATCACAGCTCCTTGATGGGGAAGATCTTAAATTTAATCCCTACTCTCCAGCTACAAATATATTTGTGTCTAATAGAGTGGCCTCTCCTCTATGTTCCTTTAGTATGTATTATTTATAATCTAAACTGGCCATTACGTCTTGTGTCTTTCCCATACAGCAAAGATTTTTAGATTTATCTAATAATCGCATCACGTTGTCTCATTACATTACTAATCCTCATACTCTGCTAGGCAGATTGCACTAAGTACTGGAACACAGTCAATTAATACTGAGCACTGAGTGTTGCTAGTATGTGTTCTTGTTAATGATGTCTCCATTTTTCCCATCTGAGAATAACCTCTGAGTATTTTCTTAAATATATGCCTTAAAATAAAATGCTGTATTTGAAGCACATTACAAATATGAAAAAGGCATATTCAAAAGATCTCATTAATATTGCTTTCTTTGTAAAATTTAAAAGAATACAGTAATAATTAATAATTAAGTTTTGAGAATTTTAAGAGGTTTTTTGCTTTTAAAAGTTACTTATTTGCTATAGTCTTTGCTATACTTTATCGATAGAAAACCCTCTTCAGAAAACTTGGGATGTTTTTTGGGAGCATTATGATTCAATCTTAGTTAAGGTCTGAGGTTCATTTGTTGTTTCTTTCTTTCAAAGCCCAAAACCTTCTGGCACACAGAACTGGCAGAAGAGCCTATCCATTTAAAGCCTTCTATCAGATTACCAGGGCCGTGTGATGTCTCCCATAAAGCTGGATGACATTATGGCACAAAGCTCCTCATAAATAAATAGGGCTGGAGGCATGTTCGGATGGCAGAGGGCAGCCTCCTGTTCCATTTTCACTGAAAGGTGGCCCTGGCTTTGTGCAGATATGGTTTACTGGCAGAGAAAAGCAAGAAGCAAAAATTTTAAAAACACTCTCTGTTATCGTCTTGTTAAGTGGGATGTTCAGATGTTCTGACATGAAGCATGAATCTCAGGGAAACATTTTCAGCTTAATCTTGAAGGCAAGTGATTTACTCTGCCTTGTTCAAGGCATTTTCTTTCTTTTCTTCTCTCCCTCCACCCCCATTTTGTGTTTCAACAGATGAAGAGCTTACTTTCTTGGAACCATGAGACAAAAACATGTTGTCCAAAAGACAACAAAGGAGGAAGAACAGAGATAAAAGGAAAGAAAAGTAGGAAGATTTTCACACAGAGTGAAAACAACTGCTGGGTACAGTCAATCTAAACAGTGAGAAGCAGGAAGGAGGGGAGCTGCTTTGGGGAGATTTATAAACAGGTCTTTAAAAAAATACGGGCAGATGTACTTATGAGAGGGAAACGTACAAACTGTCAGACTCCTAAAATACGATGTAGGGTTCAGTCAGGCAACATGGCTCTTGGAGGACGTGTACCCTGAAGAGATGGACAACCTGTGACGAAGCAGCTGGCTTCTGCGGAGGAGGCCAAACCAGACAAGCTGTCACTGTGCCAGGGAAGAGCACTTCCTAGTGCACCCTACCACACTAACGCCTGTACTACCTTTTTGCACTACCAAACCAGGAGCCGGCACTTAAACCTCTATATTTGGAAACTGAAAGAGAAAAGGACATTCAAGGGAATACTTCTAATCTCGGGTCCATTCTTCAAATTAGCTTCAGTATCAGAAAGATAAAGAGATAGGTACAGTTCTAAATGTACCCTTCAGCTGGGCATTTGAAGAAGAAAGAATGCATTTCATTATACCAAACTCTTTTCCTTGTTTTTCTCCCCAGAGAAACAGAGAGAGAGAGAGAAAGAGAGAGAGAGAGAGCAATACATCTCAAAAGTTACCCCTGAGATCTGCTATAAAGAAGAAATCAAACAAAATGAAAAAGTAGATAGAGTGGCCATCACCTCTATGACTTTTTGTTTGTTTGTTTGTTTGTTTGTTTGTTTGTTTGTTTGTTTGAGACAGGATTTCTCTGTGTAGCCCTGGCTGTCCTGAAATCACTCTGTAGACCAGGCTTCAAACTCACAGAGATCGGCCTGCCTCTACCTACCAAGTGCTGGTATTAAAGGTGTGTGCTACCACCACCCAACTCCTATATGATTTTTAACTTTGAAGCACTATTTGCAACAGAGAAATGCCTCAATGTCATCCTCAGAATGCATCTGATACATTCCACCCCTACGCAGGCCAAGGCTCTGAGCTCTAGAAGCAGCAAATGGGAGAAGAGTGTTATACTTTGCACACAGAGGCAGAGCAGTGCCCTACACCCAGGCCAGCAACACTTCACTGTGGTCACTTTTTATGGAAGACAAAATGAAGGAGAAGCTTGATATCAGCAGTAGAATCCCCAAGCATATGCTGGACATTTCTATCGTTATTTCTACCGTGCAACAGAAAAATGTAAGAGAGATCACTGTCAGAGAGCACTGAGACCTGGATCCAGATCCTCTCTCCAGCCTGATCTCTCATCTGCTTCCCCCACCTCAATCCTCAGTGTGCCCGGCTCACTTCATTCACACACACACAAACACACAGTGTCATACACACACATATATTCAAACACACATAAAATCCAGTCTACTCAGAATCCAGCAATTATCATCCGTAGCTACATCTAACTTCAAATCTTCTTTCCATCCAAAGTGGCATTCATCATCTGTCTTTTAACAGTCTGCCCCAAATTTTCTGCAGTCCCATTGAACTTTTTAAATTTGGCTAGCAAGGGCTTTTGGGCATCACATGGGGGAAGGGTGTTTGTTTGTTTGTTTGTTTGGGCAGGGTCTCACCGTATAGTGTAGGCTGGCCTTGACATCATGATTTGGCGCAGGCGGCTAGTCTCAACCTTGTAGTGACCCTCCTCCCTCTGCCTCTTGAGTACTAGAATTATAGGCATGTAGCACCATGCGCAGCTCTCATGAATACTTTAAATAATGCTTATTCTTTGATACAGGTCTCTTAGGGACTTCCATTCCAAAATGTACTTTTAACTTGCCTTTGTATACAAGAACTTTGCACTTCTTGTAACTGTTAGCAAACTTGGGGTCATAATCTGTGCTTCATCTCAGGTCCAGCCACCTGTCTTCAAAAGCCCATTAAAAAAGAGCCAAATTAAAAATGTAAAGCATAAAAAGAATATTTATTCATTGTGGCTACATTAGGAAGAGAGACAAAGATATGTTGAGAATACCCCAAATTCATTTTATGGGTCCTGAAGTGAAATCAGTGTTTAAATAGATGCCAAGGATAAGCACATTTGAACAGTTTCAGCCAAGGTGTGGCCCCAGCCACCACTGACCCACCCGTGTCTGGGCTTCACAGTTAAATTCTGGAGGGTAGTCCGGCAAGTTGTTAGAACTGTGTGAAACCTCTTCCAGGGACACAAGTTTCCCCTCTAGATGGTACACTTTGCTTCTCCCAGCAGGAGAGTCCTGTTTCTTTGGAGGTTCTTATTTCTTTGGAGTCCACTACTTCCATTGTCTGATAGGCTGACAGTATTGAGACACAAAGGGCCTCTTTAGGGTGCTGTCATTCTTGTCAGGATGATTGTACAACCTTTGTCATATCTACCCATACCTTTCTCTCCTCCTGTATGTCCACATGTAAAAGTGTAGTATGCGAATCTCAATAACTAACTCCCTCTAAAATGGAAAACGTGCCACAGATCACTTCAGCTATCTTAAGTGCAGCTGTGAGCAACAGTGGCATAACATTAGTAAACAAAATGAGTGTAGTTACAATTATGAATGAAACCATCCACACTTACAGTGAGTTCATTCATTTAAAGAGAAAAATCAGTCGGGCCACTATTAATAAAAATACCTTACACTGACCACTATTTTCACAAGTCCATAACCAATAATCAATTCCATAACCCTCAGTGCTGGTTAGTATTGAGTACAAATTGGCAGAATCTAGAATTACCTAGAAGATGGGAGACTGGAAACACCTGTGGGGGATTATCTGGTTTGGGTTTGCCTCTAGGCATGCCTGGAGAGGACTACTTTGGTTCCTTTAACTGAGGTTAACTGAGATGGGAAAACCCACTTATTGTGAGTGGCACCGGCCCCTAGCCTGGGTTCTGGACTGTAAGTGGAGAAAAGACGGTGAGCAAGAGCATGCATTAAGCCTGGATACAAGGCGACCATCTGCTTGAAGCACCTGCTGCCTTGACTTCCCTGCCATAATGGAACTTACCCCTGACCTGAGCCAGAATAAACCTTCAGCTACTTCTGAAAGAGTATTTTATCTCGGCAGTAGGAAAAATAACTAAAGATAGCAGTTGACCGTAATAGTAAGAGGAGATTCAGATTGTTGCTAGCATCGCTGGCATGAAGGCTTTTGGTTATCGTGACTGAACTATAATGAAAACAGGATATCAGTACATGTACAAGGTGTTGGAGGTGAGCCAGTTCTCCCAAAAATGTTCTCATCATAAGAGAGACAGGTATTTCTAACGGCAAATGCTCTTTGGTTGTAAGATCTTACAGAGCTTCCTACAATATGAAAACAGGATCTGAGCACCTAATGCCTGCTCTTGCATTCTTCCTCTTGTCCCTCTAAACATTGTCATCCAATGTAACAGAGAATTCATGAAGGGAGAGGGGACTATTTTCTAGTCTGTGAATGCATTAGAGACAGCGCATAATCCTTTCATGCATGTTCTTCTGTTGAAAACATGAAAGAAAAGCTGTAGTTCTTGAGGATGGAAGAATTCTCAGAGCCTAAGGAATCCTATCAAGATACCACAGTGGAGATTTCTGACATGAAGATTGAGAATACAGAAAATCTCTTGGCTCTCTTGCCTCTGTCTTAGAAAAAGGACCTTACATGTCAGCACTTCGCCTGTGACTCACAGACCCCCTAATTCTCCACACCCTCTATCAAGAGATTCTATGCCTAGATCTCATTTATGGAAAAAGAAATCCAAAATTCAAATAGAGACACACAGGCACAGACATGCAGTTGTCAGCCACTCCTTTATCACAGATAAACTATGAATAATGACAATGTCTATCCACAGTAGGATATTGGTCAAAGAGAGTAAAACAAAATACCACAGTCATTGAAAACTGCACTTATAGAACTAAGACAGAGCATTGTAGTATCTGCAAGGCCCTAATCAACAGGACCAGAAGAACTTTAAAAGGGGAAGAAAAGAAGAAAAGAAAATTACCTTATATAGCATGTCCAGTAACACAAAAGGCAGAATTAGCATTATACAACATAAACTGAAGAAACTAAAAAGCAAGAAACAGATCCATAATGTGTTCAATTGTCAAGATATAAATACATAAAACTATTATGACAAGATTCCAAAATGTTATAATTTTTCTGTGATGCAGAACTTTGCCTTCATGTTTATCCTACTTTCTAAGTGACTTTGTACCATTTTCCTAATCATAAAAATATAATATCATTTGTAAAAATGAAATTAATAGAGAATAATTAGGAAGGAAGAGGAAATTCTTGTGCTTTATGAAAAAAAACTAATGCTAACACATAATTAATTTTATAAAACAATGGTTCCCTTTTATTTTATATAACTTGAGTCATCTCTTAAACTTTATGATTATGACATTATTTAATTTTTTATTTCTTAGATTAAATAGACTATCTTCCCTTTCCTTCCTCAAAATTGTCCTATATGCCACGTCTTGCTGTCTTTCAAATCCATGGCCTCTGCTTTCAGTAACTGTTATATGTTATAATGTAAGTTATATATTGTCATATATATATATGTAAAATACAGATGTATTCCTAAATGCAACCTGCTCAGTCTGTATAGTGTTACTTGTGTTTATGTTTTCAGGGATGACCAGCTGGTACTGGATAAGCAGTTTGTATGCTCTTCCCTGGGGAAGACTATTAGTCTCGCTCTCAATACTCTTTAACTGCCTATAGTTCTTTGTATAGGCTTGAGGCCTCATGCTCTTCACCTGTCCATTTGACATATCTATTTTGTGTCATCCTTGATGAGCTCATATTTAAGCAGTGATGTTAAAGAGTCGTTATAGATCTAGCTTCTGACATTACCAGGAGATGAAATCTCACAGCAAACTCCCTGATCCTCTGGCTCTTAACTGTCTTTCCATCCCTCTTCTGCAAGGTTCCCTGAGCCTTGGGTGCAGGAGTTGTTTTGTACAAGTGTCCATGGGGACTGGTCCCTACAAGTCTGCACTTTGACTGGTTGTGGTTTTCTGGAGTGGTCTCCATTCATTTCAAGGAGAAGATTTCTGGATGAGGAGTGAGGACAATAACTAAAGTGTAGTTACAGATTGTCCTATTTTAGTAAGGTGGTGGTTTAAGTTTTCAAACTGGAGAAATATTTCAATAAGCTGAAAATTCTAGTGCTACCAAGGCAATCCCTTTATGAAATGTGTCTGTATCAAATGGGACAGTCAAAGAAACACCCTACAATACTGACCAATTACAAAACCCAGGACCATCCACATCAGTAAATGACAACATACTCTTTAACTATCTCATTTTTTCCACTCCTCACATACAAAATAAAAACAAACTGAGAGTCAAGTGTTTCAGTCACCCAACTAGTAACTAAAATTGTGCTTGCTAAACAAAACCCAGTAGACACCATAATCTTCAAAAAAACAGCCAGACACCACCACTATTCTATGAGAAAATTTTACTATGTTTACAAATAAATTCTTTCTTTCTTCCTTTTATTTCTTCTTCCCATTTTCATTATCTTCTTCCCTTTTTGTATTCTTCTCTTCTGTTTATAAACTAAGAAAACCGAACAGATGGCAGATAGAGTAGAAGGTTTTACAGCTCTCGGCCAAGTTATTTTCAGCATCTTCTCGCAATTCTTCTTGTTTTTGGAAGTCCAGATGATGATGTCATCCATGGAAACTTGGCTGAGGCAGAAGGTTTTTGCAATGGCAGCCTGTCAGTGGTATCAATGAATTTGTTTTACCCAAGCAAAACCCTAAAATCAGGGCCAAACTAAACCCAAAGTTACCGTCTTTAACACCCCAGACAATTCACTGTCACACTTAAGTTTTTTTCTCAGACTGCTGTCCTGAAAGACTATGGTGTGTTTCCAGGCCATGATTATATGGAGAAGATGGCATTTTCAAAATATTTAAATTCTATTTTCAACATCCTCATTATGCTCTCACTTTTAAGGACTACACAAAATGCGTTGTTTTCTTGGGCTAGTGTCATATATAAAACATAAGGGGCCCATTCAGAGCGCTTTCCAGGACACTCTGAAAAACCAGGCTAACCTTCTGCTGCAGTGCTGGCACGGACATTTGTCAGCTTTATACATTCCACATGATTTTTACCCTTTGGTCTTTTTTTTGGTTCTGATGTCTTTAATTTTTGTTAATTTAGGCCCGTCTGCACTAGAAGTCATGATTATCTTGTCTCAGCCTCCCCATTACTGGTATTACCGGCCCATCCATAATGTTTTTGAAAAGAAAACCATTATTGAGCCATATGTCCATATGAAAATAAGAAAAAAAAAAACTAGGTTGTTAAAACAAGTAGCTTTAAATGTTTTAATTAAAAGTTACATGATCAGTGACTTAAAATAAGTTGATGTTTTTAGTCATCTTAATGCACAATGGCCCTCCCCTGTGCCAGGCATAAGGAGGAACTAGCACAGTGGAAAGGTGAAGAGTGTATTTGTCTTAGAGTAGGGTACATGCCTATGAGGAAGACAGATGAATCAATTCAAATAAAACCGTTATAGATCCAGTGCATTTGCTGCAGCACACATTCTGAAAGCATGATTCTATTCCAATACGACTGGAACGGTGGAGAGAATGCGAGCATCTGGGGCATAAGGCAAATTTGTTTTGTTTGTGTGCAATACGCCATGTGAGAAGTGCTGGGGACAACATCAAGTATGCCTAGCTCTGCCTGGCCAAACAGAAACACGAATCTACACCAACGCCCACCTGGGATTCCCTCTGGTTCCCAGTCCCCATGTGGCGGTAGCTGTAGCCACCATGGATCCAATTAGATCCACCATGCCATCCAATTTCAGAGGTTTTCTTCCACCTCGGACACGTGGGCACTAGCCCCAAACTTCCTGCAATCTCCAAAGGTTTTCCTTTCTTTTTTTTTGACCACTAGTTATTATTTATTGACATAGCTAGATATAATCCAGTGTCTTTCAGTTTAAACTCTATGAACAATTTAAATTTATATTCATATAATAATAATAATAATAATAATAATAATAATAATTTAAAAGTTTTTCTTTTCTAGGTACACAAATTTATTTTATATAATGATGCAGTTCATGAAGACATTTTCACCTGAGACATCATGTAGTTTGGATCATAATCACAAGCTTCATTTTCTTGGCTCTCTTTCACTGTGCCTTCATTATTATTATGATTAATTATTTACAATTTATTCGCTTTGTTTCTAAGCTATAGACCTCTCCCTCATCTTCTCCTGGTCCCACCCTCCTTCCCTCTTCCCCCACTATGTTCTTCCCCTAGTCCACTGATAGGGGAGGTCCTCCTCCCCTACTAGCCGACCTTAGCCTATCAGGTCTCATCAGGACTGTCTGGATCCTCTTTCTCTGTGGCCTAGTAAGGCCACCTTGCCAGGGGGAGATGATCAAAGAGCAGACCACCAAGTCCATGCCAGTGACTGCCCTCACTCCCCTTATTAGGGAACCCACATGGAGACTGAGCTGCCCATGGGCTACATCTGAGCAGGGATTCTAGATCCTCTCCATACATGGTCCTTGGTTGATTCATCAGTCTCTGCAAGACCCCTGGGTCCCGATGTTTTGGCTCTGTTGGTCCCCTTCTGGAGCTCCTGTCCCCTCTAGGTCTTTCTATCTCCCCTTCTTCCAGAAGATTCCCTGCATTCTGCCCAAAGTTTAGTATGAGTCTCAGCATCTGCTTTGATACACTGCTGTGTGGAGACAGTAGCCCAGGCCCTGTTCTTTAGGGACCTGAAGGCATCTGCAGAATTTAGGCATCACTAAGGAGTTATGAGAAGCACTGGAGTCTCCACAAAAGATTCTACTGCTGGAGCATGCTGTTGGTGAGAATCACAGGCAGGAGAGGAGATGAGAACGGAGAGTTTCATGAGGAACACATCAAACTAACGAGAAAACACCATTTCCCATGGACTGGAACTAATGTATTCCAGAGATGGCCTGGATAAGGTTCTCTGTACAATGGACTTTAAGGACACTAAAAGAACACCAGAATGTGTGAAGGGAAGAAAAGTTTCAATAATTTTTGGCGATTTCAATGAATATTAGTGGGTTCTCCCTCTAATATTCATGAGCCACACCTGGGTTCTCCCTCAAGGTTTTAAGCACTACTCAGTAATTAAATGCATGCTCCACCCATCCTAGACATAGAAAGAAGAGCAAGCTGCCTTGTTTGCTATGTATTTAAATAGCAGAAGAAACAGTCATAAGATCCCACTGGCTCCCCCTGATCTGTGTGTATAGCACATGTACTGAAGGGGGATTGAGTCTAGACTTAAGAACTGCCAATACTGGTTCTAAATGGGCCTTCCTGTATCATGAAGGTATTGTTAGCCATTAAAAGCCTCGCTCTGAGGAGTTCTAGCCCCTCCCACCCTTGTCCACGTGCCTTCACACTGCTTAGAGGAAGCCTGCCTTTGTTCTTCTTTCTATGGGACAGTACAGGTGCCAACAGGGAAGCCAGCGATGATGTATGTAAGCACACAGATTCTCAGGAGATATACGAAATATATAAAAGAAACTAGGGTTAGCACTCGCCACTTTTGTATGGATTTACTTCAATGATAGCAAAATTGTTAAATAAACATTTAAGTATCTGCATAGACATGTTATTTCACATTGTTGTCAATGTAAAATATTCTCATCTGGTTGGCTAAATGTGGATTCTAAATGGCCATCAAGCAATGCCAGTAAGAGGGAATGCTCTGATGTTCGTAGAGAAGTCAGTTTTAAGAGAGGAGGGGTGCTGCTCTGGCTCTGGTACTGACTTTGTTCCTCCAGACTGACACAGCTTCAGGAAGAAGCATCTCCCCTCATCATTACCTCTATTAGACAAACATTTACTCTGTGCTGATCTAAAATCTGAGTTAACATCTGCTGGGGTGAAAAATCAATACAGCCAGCAGGTAAATCTCCCTAAGAAAGTCCAAAGTGCACTGATTAAAAGCACATCACTTTTTCAAGACATAAAACAAAACTCCCTCCCTGCACATACAGGTACAAGGTATATCAAAACCTTTTTTAAAAGCAGCTATTGCCAATGTCAACCATATGTCCCATTTCAGCATGTGAGGTGGATGTTTAATTCTTTCAAATTGCTTACAACTGAGAGACAGCTTGCAGCTATGTGTTGAGAGACAGTGACCTGACAAGAAGGAAAAGTGATGGGTGATATATGGATCCACTCTCCATGCAAGGAGGGCTGCACTATAAGTTCAAAAGCTGAGCAATAGATTCAAACCTTTACCAGCAAACATGCCCACTGGGCCTGAGCCAGTGATGGCAGCATGGAGTGCTGCAGGAGGAGAGAAGCCACTAAATGGTGCAAACACAGCCGGGCCCATCTGTCATAAACAGTAGGTCCAAAGGCCACAGGTGCAGACAGCACTAAAAAGTAAAAATTACACTCAGCAGAGGCCCCTTGATAGGAAAGGAAGAAACAGAATCTAGGGTCAGTTTCCAATTAATAAATGAATAACAATGCCTATTCATCTTTGGCACCTGTTGTATCTTCCTCTTGCTAGTTCACCATGAATACAACTGTTTTACTTATAAAAAGATGTTGTGTGTACTCAGGACCAGCCTTTTGCCTATTGTGAACAAGGCAAAGTTTGTCTTTGTGTCCTGCTTAGCCAGCTGGCCCATGCTACTATCTTTCTCTCCTACCAGGTGCCAGGGCCTCAGCCAGCTACCAGCTTTCCTCTGGTACAGACTCATGCTCAAGACCTCCCTTATTCTCCCATGAAAGTTCCATGTGATTTCACAAATGTTTCCTTCACATCTAGTAAGCAAAGCCTTGTCCTTAATGGGAGTGGTGTGGTGTAAAGGACTGTATGCCAGGCCACCACCCACAGAGATGATGTACCACTGAGTTATACAAACACACACACAAATGCAGAGAGAGACACCTTACGTAGTATGACATAACTACAAACAGGCCATCAAGAAAGAAAGGAGGAAGGAAGACTAAAGCCACACAGAGAAACCAGACCCTAAAGAAGAGGTAATATTGTCAATTGTAATAATTGATAGCATATATTGTCAACTTGACATGACCTAGAATAACTTAGAAGACAAACCTCTGCGAACATCTGGGGATGAGAGTTCTAGGTTGGTTTAGTGGGAAGATCTACTCTAAATACAGGTAACACCATTCATGGACTGGGGCTCTGAACGGAATAAAAATAAGAAAGTGAACACATCAACAATATTCACTGTCTCAGGTCCCAGCTTTGTCTGCAATCCCAGAAACAGCAGCCATCTGGGGACTATCTGTCCCATGACCTCTGTGTGCCAATTACTGGGCCCCAGCTCTGCCTGGAGTCTCGGAGACAGCAGCCATTGGAGACTACCAGCAGAGGTGAGGTCTGCCCCGGGCCCTCCATGTGCCAGTTCCCAGGTTCCAGTTCTGCCTTCAACCCCAGAGGCAGCACCAGCAGTGCTGAGGTCTGCCCTGCAACCTCTGTGCATCATCGCCCAGGGCCCAGCCCTGCCTGCAGTTCCAGAGGCAGCAGCCATTGGGAACTACCAGCAGCAGAGAGGTCTGTTCAATGAACTCTGCGTGGCATTTCCCAGGTCCCAGCTCTGCCTGCAAGCTCACAGGTGGCAGCCATCAGCAACTACCAGAAGCTAAAGCCATCAGAGACTAATAGGGACCTGCAAGCCTGACAACACCAGGGACAACCAGAGGGCTAAAGGACAGCATAAGAAAACTTAACAAAATCCAGGGCAACACGGCATAACCAGAACCCAGCTATCCTACCACAGCAAGCCCTGCATATCCTAACACACCCGAAGCACAGGAAAATGACCTTAAAACCTATCTTATAAAGATGACAGAGGCCTTTAAACAGGAAGTGAATAAAACCTTCAAAGAAATAGAGGAAGTGAGTAAAACCATCAGGACCTGAAAAGGAAAATAGAAGCAATAAACTGAGGAAATCTTGGAAAACCTAGGAAAGAGAACAGGAACTACAGATGCATGCGTCACCAACAGACTACAAGAGCTATATCAGAAGAAATTGATACATCGTTCAAAGAAAATGCTAAATCTAAAAAATTTCTATGCCAGTACCATGCAGTTTTTAAAACTGTTGCTCTATAGTACAACTTAAGATCAGGGATGGAGATACCTCCAGAAGATCTTTTATTGTAGAGGATTGTTTTAGCAATTCTGGGTTTCTTGTTATTCCATATGAAGTTGAGAATTTTCCTTTCCAGGTCTGTAAAGAATTGTGTTGGTAATTTGATGGGCATTGCATTGAATCTGTAGATTGCTTTTGGTAAGATGGCCATTTTTACCATGTTAATCCTACCAAGCCATGAGCATGGGAGATCTTTCCATCTTCTCATATCTTCTTCTAATTCTTTCTTCAGAGATTTGAAATTTTTTTCATACAAGTCTTTGACTTCCTTGGTTAGGGTTACTCCGAGGTACCTTATGTCATTTGTGGCTATTGTGAAGGGTGTTGTTTCCTTAATTTCTTTCTCAGCCCTTTTGTCTTTTGTATACAGGAGGGCTACTGATTTTTTTGAGTTAATTTTGTATCCTGCCACTTTGCTGAAGGTGTTTATCAGCTGTAGGAGTTCCCTGGTAGAGTTTTTGGGGTCACTCACGTATACTATCATATCATCTGCAAATAGTGATAATTTGACTTCTTCCTTTCCAATTTGTATCCCCTTGATCTCCTTCAACTGTCTTATTGCTCTAGCAAGGACTTCCAACACTATGTTGAAGAGATATGGAGAGAGTGGGCAGCCTTGTCTTGTCCCTGATTTCAGTGGGATTGCTTTAAGTTTCTCTCCATTCAGTTTGATGTTGGCTATAGGTTTGCTGTATATCGCCTTTACTATGTTTAGATATGTGCCTTGTATCCCTGATCTCTCCAATACTTTGAACATGAATGGATGTTGGATTTTGTCAAAGGCTTTTTCAGCATCTAGGGAGATTATCATGTGGTTTTTTTCTGCTACCACCAGGGCATTAGCCATGAGTCATACTGGGCAGACTGCTCAGACCCTGAATAATCATTTAGCCAATGTAGCTCATGCCTTAGTTGTACATAAAGGAATTAATGCTCAACTAAAAGGAAGCTTGATGGTGTTCAATCAGAGGATTGACCTCGTGCAGGAGCAAATTGATACCCTATGGCAAATCGCTCAACCTGGCTGTCAGTGAAAGTATGCTGGACTTTGTGTCACTAGCATACAACATGAGAATTTTTCCTGTGCTGCAAATCTGTCTAAACAATTGTCGAGCTATATTTTAGGTAATTGGACTGGAGAATTCGATACTACGATGGAGCAGCTGAGAGTGGCCATTGTCACAGTAAATTCTACCAGAGTGGACGCAGGACTAGCCACAGGATTATCAACATGGATTGCTGCAGCCATGAATCATCTGAAGGAATGGGCGGGCATGGGAGTGTTAGCAGGCCTTCTGGTGTTGGTCTCCTTGGTTTGCCTGTGGTATATATGCAAGATTAGAGTCTCACAACAGTGTGATGCAGCCATGATCATTCAGGCCTTTACAGCCATTGAAGCAGGACATTCTCCCCAAGCATAGTTGGGTACCATAAAAAGCTAAAATGATACGCTCAGGATGCGAGGCTAAGCACTGCACTCAGGGTCAGCCGCTTTGGACCCAGAGAAGAGCATGTCTGATTGCAAGCGGGTTGATGCCCCAGGTCCCGCCTCTGAGAAAAAGGTATCGGACGGGTCTGATGCTCTTTGGGTGGATGACACCTAAATGAACATCTGTACAAAGTCCCAATTTATTTCTAATATCAGAGATCAGACCTCTACTCTTGCCTGATGCGTCTAAAACAAAAAGGGGGAACTGTAGAGAGCTGCGGAATGCTATGCCTTAAAGATGGAGCTGGTTTCCGCCTTCCACCTTCCCGATGGTGAGTGCTCTCTGTCATGAACAATTCCACATTTGGCTAAGGCTGAGGATCTGGCTTGCTTCCATGTATGTGGACCTATCTGCATTGCCCCCGTGGCACGCCTGGGTTGGCTACCCAGAGGCTATTTAAGCTGTGGGCTGGCTTTCCCCGGGGTCCGAGGATTGTTCAAGGTTCCTGAATAAACTGCATTGAAAAAAAAAATAGAAAAAAAAAAGAATTTATGTGCAAGATAATTTTTAGGATTGTTCTGCCCTCATTTAAATAAAAATAAAATAATTTCAATTAAAAAAAATTTCTAACACAAAACATCCAGGAAATTCGGGACATCATAAAAAGACCAAACCTAATAATAGGAATAGAAGAAGAATCCCAGCTCAAAGGCCCAGAAATTATCTTTAACAAAATCATAGAAAAAAAAAATCCCTAACCTAAATAAAGAGATGCCCATAATTGTTCAAGAAGCATAAAGAATACCACATAGATTGGACCAAAAAAGGAAAATCCTCCAGCCACATTAAAAATTAAAACACTAGGGGCTCGAGAGATGTCTTAGTGGTTAAGAGCACTGGCTGCTCTTCCAAAGGACCCAGGTTCAATTCCCAGCACCCACATGGCAGCTCACAACTGTATGGAACTCCACTTCTAAGGGATCTGACACCTTCATACTGATGCCCATAAAATAAAAATAATAATAAAAATAATAAAAAAATTAAAACACTAAATGTACAGAACAAAGAAAGAATATTAAAAGCCACAAAGAAAAAGGGCCAAGTAACATATAAAGGCAGACCTATTAGAATTACACCAGACTTCTCTCCAGGGACTTTAAAAGCCAGAAGACCCTGGGCAGATATCTTGCAGACTATAAGATACCACAGGTTCCTGCCCTGATGACTACACCCAGTAATACTTTCAATCACTACAGATGGGGGGAAAAGGATCTTCCACAACAAAACTAAACTTAAACAATATCTGAGTAAAATTCCAGGCCTACAGAAGACACTAGAAGGAAAACTCCAACACAACCAGGGTAACGACAACCAAGAAAACACAGAAAATAAATTATTTCACACTAGCAAAAACAAAAGAAGAGAACCACACACACTCACCACCAATAGTAAAAATACCAGAATCAACGATCATTGCTCATTAATATCTCTCAATATCAATGGACTCAATTCCTTAATAAAAAGACATAGGCTAGCAGAGTGGATATGAAAACAGGATCCATCATTCTGCTGCATACAAGAAACACCCCTCAGCCTCAAAGATAGACATTTACCTCAGAGTAGAGAGCTAGAAGAAGGCCTTCAAAGCACATGGACGTGAGAAACAAGCAGGAGTAGCTATTCTAGCATCTAGTAAAATAGACTTTCAAACAAAAGTACTCAAAAGAAATAGAGAAGGACACTTCATACTCATCAGAGGAAAAATCAACCAAGATGACATCAACGTATATGCCCTAAATGCAAGGGCACCCACATTTGTAAAAGAAACATTACTAAAGCTTAAATCATACAATGAACCTCACACATTAATAGTGGGAGACTTTAACACCCCACTCTCACGAAAGGACAGGTCATTGAGACAGAAACTAAACATAAATAATGAAACTAACCAACGTTGTGAATCAAAGAGCCTAGCATAGCTGTCCTCTAAGAGGCTTCCTCCAGCAGCTGATGGAGAGAGATACAAAGACCCAGGACAAACAATAGACAGAGCTCAAGGAGTCTGTGGAAGAGTGGAAAAGGATAAAGGAAGCTGGAGGGGTCAAGGAAACCACAGAAGATCTATAGAGTCAATTAACCTGGGCCCATGGGGGTTCGCAGAAACTGAACCACCAACCAAAGAGCATGCACGGGCTGGACTTAGACCCCCTACACATATGTAATAGATGTGCAGCTGGGCATGGGTCTCCTCACAATTGGAGTAGGGTCCATCTCTTGACTCTATTGCCTGCCATTGAATCCCTTTTCCCTAGCTGAACTGCCTTGCCTGACCTCATTGGAAGAGGATGTGTTTAGTCCTGCTGTGGCTTGATGTCCAGGGTAGGTTGTTACCCATGGTCAGCCCCCGTCTCTGAAGAGAAGGGAAGGGGGGATGGGGAGGCGGTGTGAGGGTGGAACTGGGAGGAAAGGAGCTTCAAAAAGGCTGTAAAGTGGTCAAATAAATTAATGAATGAAGAAAAAAGTCACCCTGAGTAAAGTCACCCAGACTCAAAGAGATGAATATGGTATGTGTTTACTTACATGCTGTTATTAGATAGTAAGTCTTTAATAAGAAAGCTATAATCTGAATACCCATAGATGTTAGGTACAGAGTAAAGAACTGGGGTGGAAGACACAAAAGCATTTCCCTAGGAATGTAATATGAAATAGATAAGTAGGATTGATGGGGGTGGGGACTGGAATAGGGGAATAAAATGGTGAGGGGCAGGAAAGTGAGTGTAAGGGAGGAAATAAGGGGAGGAAAAGATAAGGTGAGGGCTTTTTGAGGATTTTTACAGAAACCTACTAAAGTAGAAGGGGTTGCTTTTTGTTTTGTTTGTCTGTTTTTGTTGTTGTTGTTGTTGTTGTTGTTTGTTATAAGCCTTCTGCTTCTGGCTTCCAGGTTCATGTTTTTATGGATTTCAGGGAGAGGGGTGATGTGTTTGTATCTGCATCTATATGTACTTTTTCTTGTACTTTTTCCTTGGCTCTTTTTTGTTATATTTATTTGTTTTGTCATATTCAGGTTCAATTTTTAATTTTATAGTAATAATATTCTCTAGTAGTAGTAGATGGCTGTTTCTTTTGTAATGAAAACAAAAAAGGGTGTGGGTTTGGGTGGACTGGGAGGTGGGAAGACCTAGGCCAAATTGCAGGAGGGGAAAATAATCAGAATATGTTGTATGAAAAATATCTACTTTCCTTGTCTTGAAAAAAAAAAAGGAAAAATATCTACTTTCAATTTTAAAAATAAAAAATACATTGTATAATCATCAAGGAAATAATAAAAATATTTTAAAGGAGTTTTCCATAGTCTTAGAAGAAACTCTGAAGTTATACTTTTGAACAGTGTTGGAACTATAAGCAACGATGGGGACCTTAGAAGCCAGACTGGCTGTATTTTGTATTGAGATTATCTATGAGTCTATGTGGACAAGGGGTAGAAGATTAAAAATGATGTGGATGTCAAGATGACAAAGGGGTGGAGCTGTGATGGCAGTGCTAATTGCTAACAAGAGAGGATCTAGAATCCCCAAGGAGACAAACCTCTGGACACTCCTGTTAAGGGATTTCTAGATTGAGTTAACTGAAGTGCAAAGACCCACCCTACTATGGGAGATACCACTTCCTGGGCTGGGGTCCTGGGCTGCGTAAATGGGAGAAAGCAAACTAAGCACCAACACTGATCTCTTTCTATTGCTAATGTGACAGCTGCCTAAAGCTCCTGCACCATTATTTCACCATCATAATCGATTATACTCAGTCAAAATAAACACAGAAGTTGATTCTTGTCACAGAAATAAGAAAAGTTATACAAGGTGGAAGTTAACTATTACTTGTAGCATTGGATGAGCAGTGAAAAACTCTGAATGGTCTCCATCCAAGGACCATACATGAATATAACCTAGAACTCCTGCACAAATGTAGCCCATGGCAGCTCAGTATCCAAGTGGGTAAGGGGAACACAGACTGTTCCTGACATGAACTCAATGGCAGGCTCTTTGACACACACACACACACACACACCCTCCAGGGAAGAACAGCCTTGCTAGGCCACAAAGGAGGACATTGTAGCCAGTCCTGAAGAGACCTGATAAGCTAGGGTCAGATGGAAGGAGAGGAGGACCTCCCCTATCAGTAGACTTAGAGAGGGACAGGGAGGAGATGAGGGAGGGTGGGTGAGATTGGGAGGGAATTAAGGAGGGGTTACAGCTGGGATACAAAGTTAATAAATGGTAATTAATACAAAAAATAAAATTTTAATTAAAAAAGTTCTGAATGGCAGAAAGAGAAGGAAGGGGGAACTTCCAAGGGCACACAGGCTGTCACATTGAGGAGACAAAATGTGCCATTTTGAATTCTAGGTTTAGCAATGATCTCTTAGTTCATTTCTGCTACTATCAACGAACACCATCCTTTAGATAATGTATAAACAATGAAGCGTTTTTGGTTCACAGCTCTAAAGTCTGGCAAGTCAAAGAATATAGTACTGGGATCTAGCAAAGCCTTCACTCAATGTAATAACAAATGAAAATACATAACAACAAAGAAGAAATCAGCTGAACTCAGTTTCCTAACAAATTCACTTTACAAATACCTAACCCATTCGCATGATGATAAAATTCATTCAATCATGAAGGCAGAGCCCTGTCACCAAATTACCTACTAATGGCCCACCTCTTTTTTATTTTTTAATTTTTAATAAAAATAATACTTTTTAACTTAAAAAATCACATCATTTATTATATCCCGTTCTTCCTTCCGTTTTTAAAAATTTTTTCTTCATAATTTATTCACTATATATCCCAATTGAAGTCTCTTCCCTCAACTCCCCCAGTCCCACCCACCCTCCCTCTTTCTCTCATCCCCTTGCCGTAGTCCACTGAAAGGGGGAGTTCTCCATTATTGGCATCTGCCCATAGCTTGTTAAGTCTCATCAGGACTGCTTGGATCCTCTTCCTCCATGGCCTGGCAAGGCTGCACCAACAGGGGTGAGTGTATCTCTTAACAATGGTGATTAAATTTTGGGTTGAGTTTTTGGAGGGATATTCAAACCATACACAATGACTATTAAATTTCTGAAAATTACTTAGCGTCTCTGAACATTTCCTCCTTTGCCAAGCAAGAATTCATTCTACCAACACAATCTTCTGAGGATTATCTATGTACCAATATCTGTACCTGGCACTTAGAGCACAACTAAATTAGTATCTACCTCACATCACTTATGTTAGGATTAGAGGAAGACAACAAACTTGGCACAGTGTCCTAGCAAGGAGTACTCAGATGGCTTGAATAAAAATGGCCCCCACAGAGAATGGCACTATTAGGAGGTGTAGCCTTGTTGGCTTTGTTGAAGGAGGAGTATCACTCAGGCTTTGAGGTCTCGGATGCTCAGTCCAGGCCTGTGGCTCAGTTCTCTTCCTGCTGCCTGCGGATCCAGATGTAGAACTCTCAGCTGCCTTTCCAGCACCATATCTGCCTACATGCCCCCATCCTCCCTGTCATGAAGATAATGGACTAAACCTCTAAACTGTAAGCCAGCCCCAATTAAATGTTTTCCTTTGTAAGAGTTGCTGTGGTTGGTTATGGTGTCTCTTCACAGCAATAACATGTCATTCAGTAATTTGAATGACATGGCTGCCATAATCTCAGGCATGTGAATGCTTGGTCCCCAGATTGGGAAAGCTTAGAAGGTATGGCCTTGCTGGAGAAAAGTATGGCATTGGGACACATATTGAGAGTTTAAAGATTTTGACCATTCCAAGTTCAGTGCTTATGGTTTGATATATGAGCCCTCAGATGCTCCAGTTGCCATTCCTGCCTTCATCGTGCTTCTCTATCATAATGATAAGGGCCTCTTATCCCTCTGGAACCATAAGCTGAAAATAAACTCTTTATTCTATCAATTGCTTTGGTCATAGAAAAAAGTAATTGACACAACTGGTAACACAAGTCATAAAGTAGATGATGGGGGTCAAGGGCAGGATATTGATGGAACTGATCAATTCACCTCTGCTGGGGAAAAAGAGCATGTGGCATAAGGCTAGCTAGAAAATCACCTGCCATGAACTGAGAGAAGAAAAACTCCAGTATAACAGAAAAAATACTGGTATGACATTATTGACCTTAATTTAATAGATAAAGTCCAGTGTGTATTAACTATGTGCTTCCAAGGTCTTAGTAGTCTCTAGTGAGGAAGGGAGGAGAGTGTGTGTGTGGAGTAGCATTACGGTACAGACATAGTATCTGACATGTAGCATCAAATGCAGTATAACATGTAAATCTTATTTTCTGCTGGTTCTACAAAAACTAGAGAGTGCTCCCCTTAACAAATACCAAATTACTCCCAACTGGGCACTGACTGTGCACATTTAAGGGAAAGAAAAACGTGCAATAATTGCGGAGACTCTTGGACAACATAACATATAGCTGCACCCACAGGTACACATGCAGTCCTCTCTCCTTCCTCTACAATGCAGGGTACTGGCAAGAAAACCTAAACATACTCATCATGCGTTCCTGGCCACAAGTCTTCCATGATAGCCATCACCATCTTCAGGGTTCTCTAGCAAAATGTCAGAGGCACCACTTTGCTCTCCCAGGGATTCTGGCCTCTTCTCTGTGTATTTGGGGGATCCTACCCAGTGTCTCCCGTACCCCACAGCTACCCCCTTTAAAAGCCCTGCTGATTCCATCAGATTCTTTTTAGGGTTGTATTATACCTCCTTATTCCATCTATCTCTAAAAGAAAAAGAAATTAATTCTTTGGGGGAAATTGTAACAATGAGGAGTTTACTATAGTGTCACCTGGACAGAAAAGGATGCAAACAGCAGACAGGAAATTTCAAAACACGGAGGGAAATGTTTTCAGAGAAGGCTCTAGTCTTCACTCTCCACAAATGTCTCATCCGTGGAAGTTCTTTCCTTTCTTTCCAAATCCTAGCCTAGACTGGCTCCATTTGTTGTTTACTCTGAAACATGGGGACATTCACTTGGGGTGATTCTCATAAAATCAGAAGGTGGAAGAACCTGGGGAACATCATATTAGCAAAATAAGTCAGACACAGATGACTCCTGCTTGATCTCTATGTGGAAACTAAAAAGAACAAAAAAAAAAAAAAAAAAAAAAGCTGATTTGAAAGTAAAAGAATAACTGCCGGGGACTCTGAAGGGTCCTGGTAAGAGGGAAGAAAAGGGAGTTAGAAAGGGCAGAAGGGAGGTTGGGGAGGATTAATTCATGATATATGGAAATATCAGAAAATCCCAATAACTTATATGGCTAATATGTGCTCATGATTACAATTTGAAAATCAGAAACTGTGTTTGTTTCTATCTCATAGTTTCATTCCTGCCACAAGGGACACTGACTGAGCACACCACTTAATTCACTGCCGTGACCTTCATTGTGTTCCTATTGAAGCTTTCTCGTCTCTTCATTGGAATAAAGATTTCTTAATAAAGTGCTTGCCACATGAGTGAATGGATAACCTTTCTCAAACCAGACGATGGTGCTTCGAATAATTTGCTGGGGAATGAAAATGAATCTATTGACCAACTAAGGGAAGAGAAACTAACAAAATAGCAGCAGGTGCAACAATCCAGGACACAAGAATGGATGACCCTGAAAATAATGTTTCTGAACCATATGGCCAGGGGACCAAACAGTGCACAGCATGAGTCTGTGAGGCCTCTCAGAGCAAGTTTGTAAATAAGGATGTCACTGTCTTCACTGTGCCAAAGCAGGATGTAGAGTTCCTTCTGCATTCCAGAGCCACCATCGCAGTCTGATCCACACTGCTGTCTCTCAGCAGCAATTTACTGAAGAACCACTATGTTTCTGAGATTTTCTGAGCATCCACCAGCCACTGCACACTGAGGGCTGACACTGAGCACATAAACAAAGAGGAGGAGCAGTGACTCATTCTCTCCCGTCCTCTCTCCTCCTCCCTCCCTCCTTCCCTCTCTCTCTCGTCTCTCTCTCTCTCTCTCTCTCTCTCTCTCTCTCTCTCTCTCTCGTGTGTGTGTGTGTGTGTGTGTGTGTGTGTGTGTGTGTGTGTGTGTGTGTGAATAACAGATTTAGTGTTCTGGAAAACTGAAAAACTGTTGTGAAAGACAGTGAGGCCTGGGTGGTCTAGGAAGACATTGGTGAAATTTTTGTATTTCGTTATAGAAGTGGAGCTAAGGAGCCACTGAGAGAATAAAAGATTCTAGAAATCTCATAGAGAAAACTAGACTGTGACTCAAGTGTACCAGAACCAGATATCATGGATATAAAGGCTGACTGGAAAAGAGAAGGAATGTTATAGGAACTCAGTTTCTACTAGCCCATGGGAAGAAACTAAAAAGGGGAGAAGGAAACTGACATGCTGGTCAGGATCCATATACAAGAAAGCATGAGACATACAGCAGGAATCTCAGTCCTCCCTGGTCATCAGCCACACTTGCCCAGGGTGACGCACACACATCAAAACCCAGGCTAATTGTAGTATTCAAACAAACTTGGTGTTAGACAGTAAACATTTCCCTGAACCTAGACTGAAAAATGAAACTCATGAAAATGTCCATAAAATTACTAAAAAGAGTATTTATAAAAGTGGAGTGTAGGAACACACAGAACATGTATGTCTATACAATGTGTAAATATAAAGAGGAAGCAAAAAATAAAATAGATACAGAATTTCTGAGTTTTTAAAAACAAGTTGTATTGTGTATATCTGATATTATATGCAGAGATATATGCTTGTTGGAGTTCATCATTTCATCAGTCATCCTACGGTACTGCTTTGTGACAAGAAGAGCTAAAATCTACTTACTTAACAAATACCTCTAATACAGCATAACTTTACCAACTACAGACTTTGCACTATGGGTAAGGTCTCAAGATATGCCCACCTCATGTGTTTGCTATTTTTCATTCTTTCCCCTACATGGCTCCTACACAGAGACAGACAGAGAGAGAGAAAGAGAGAGGAGGGAGGGAAGGAGGGAGGGAGGAAGGGAGGGAGGGAGGGAGAGAGGGAGGGAGGGAGGGAGGGAGGGAGGGAGGGAGGGAGGGAGGGAGGGAGACAGTGATAGACAGACAGAGAGAAACAGAGATAGAGAGAGACCACACACAAATCACACCTGCTAACTCCCATGTGATTCTCATCACTGTGTGATCAGTCCTTTCTCTTTTTCTAGATTTCACATATAAGTGGGGTCATGCAATTCTTCAGTGTCTTATTATTTAAATTAGCATAATGTTATTCGGGTCCATCCATGTTATAAACAGCAGAATCTCCTTCTCTATGAGACTGAATAATGTTCCATTATGTAGACATGCTGGTTTCCTTATCCAGTCATCCACCAGCAGACACTGCTTCTACCTCTTAGTTATTATGAAAATAGTGCTGTGAACTCGGGCATGCAAATACTGATATACCTTTAAATGCATACCCAAATCCACTCTCATTTGGCCTGACTTGCACTCCTCTGATGATTAATGATGAAAAGCATCTTGTATACATTGGCACTTTTTAATGTCTACTCCAGAGTAGTGTCTGTTTAGGTTCTCTGCCCATTTTCAAATGTTGCTGCTTTGGGGTTGTAAGAGTTCTTTACAAATGGTGAGTAGCCCTGCATCAAATCTGTAGTTTACAACTAGATTCTGCTATCCTATATACTGTCTCTTCTTCTCTTTCTTTGCTGTGAAGCAGCTCTTTCATTGGTCTGAATTCCTTTTACATGTTTTTGTTATAGTGTTAATTTTTGTAACTCCAAAACATCATTACCAAGGCCAAGGCCACAGGTCCTTTCCCTTATGTCTCTTTCAGGAGTCCTATGATTGCAGGTCTTTTCTCCATTTAGACTTGGCTTTTACATATGTTCTAAAATAAAGGCAGAGTTTCGTTTTTGCATCTAGAAACATGTTGCTAGCTGGGAATAGGTGGGAAGCTGTTGTTCAAGTGTAGGAGCCAAAAGGAACCAATGGCAACTTGAGCACCAGGAGGGCACAAGGTGCAGTGATGTCTCCAGCTCTCCTACTGGTGAAAACACAATACAAGAGCAGTGGTTTTCTTCCCCTACCCCTGGCTATAGACCCCTGGCCCTCATACAGCTGATACCAGGATGGAAGTACCATTCAGGCCTCAGAACCCAGCATGTAGGCAGCAACACCAACCAAAATCAGAGTAAAGACCTAGTCCATCAAAGTGCTCAGTTCTAGAAGGTCCCTAAATGTATTAACCTTGCTTTCTGGCTTCTGTTGTTCTACTTCCAGCTAACTGTTCTTGCGAACCGAAGTGTGTGAACCTTGTGCTTAAAGCTCACCCTGAGAAAGGCTCAGGACTGCACTCAGGTTCCTGAGTGTCATCACTGGGCAGCTAATAAAGACTGTCTGTTGGCTTAAACCTGTGTCCAAGTGGTTTTCTCTGATGAATACTGTAAGCCACAGCACGATCTCTAGAAACCAAACCTTGAGACAAGGGGTGTCTCAGAGACCCTGGAGTGGGGAAGAATACTCCAGTCAAGAAACTCCTAGAGGATGCACAAACTAAGACAGTCTGGAATCACAGGACTCCCTCTGATCAATTGCAAACTAACACTTTGGGGGAATCAGACACCTCTACCCCAAGAAGAAATAAAATAAAAAGTCACATAGTCTACCACCTCTAAAAGTAAGTCTGGCTAGGGTACCTTCTGTTTAGGGCACAAAGGAGAGAGCAGCCATGGCTGCTGATCTAATGTCTGAGGTCCTTGTGAGGCCATCACCAGACTCCCCTGGTTTGTTCAGGTGTATAGCTATGTGGTAGCTACCCCTGGGTATTTCCCTGTGTGTCTATGTGTCTCTCTGTGTGTTTCTGCCAGTTCTCTTGGTTGAGGAAGCAGATCTAAAGCACAGGGAAGAGTAAGCTGTCACAGGACTGCAGCTGCTGCCGCCCTTGGACAGTGCACCACTTCCTGCAAGCTTAGAGGCCACACTCAGCACCCAACCCTCCAAACCCCGCCCACCCTTCCAGCAGTAACTGGCTGTGGTGGCTGCAGCTTCTTATACAAAACATTCCAGACCTTCTGTGAAATCTTTTGGAATTGGTAGTCCAGTGATAGTTCAAGCCATCTGAAACATGGTGATGGGGAGACCCCAGCCATCCCTTACCAGTTTCTTTGTATTGACCAGTGGCTTTTTCTGGTGCATGACCTGTGCCTTCTTGTGGATGACTAAATGTAAACCCTCCAGGCTTCACTGGGTAGGTCCTGCCCCTAGGCTTCTCTAATGGCTGTTCGCAACCCCTGAGATGGGAGAGCGCTCAGGCCCCTCTGAGATAAGAGACTGCCCAAAAGGTTTACAATACCCATGACTCTAAAAGAAAGAAAAAAATCCCAGAGAGGGAAGTTAGAGACACCGGGTGGGGGGTGGGGGGTAGAAAAAGGACTTCCATTCTACGCACATGATTAAAGAAAGGGATCCTTGCAGCAACTGCTACTTTAGAAGAGGCCAGTGGCCAATGTGCTCATTTCCTGCAGGCAAGCACTGGCAATGCAAAAGTCTTGATCCTGTTTCTGCCAGATAGCTGGCTTGTTTGCAGGAAGCTGCCACTATAGCCTGGCGAATATAAGATGCTGACAAAGTGACTTTGGGATAGGAACTGTTCGTAATCATTTCAAACTCTGCAGAGGCCCTCCTGAGGAGGACCCCGGGAGGTGGATGTGTAAACTCCAAATAACATATTATTAACCACTGCTCCTGGCCCAGGCCTGTATGAGATTCTGTAAAACTTTAGCCATCTGTCTGGCCAGCCTGCTGCCAGATGATAACCCAACAGAGCCACTCCAAGACGATAAATTCAAGTCATCAGACTCCACTGAATAGATGGGGGACACAGCAAGGTAAGAATCTGTGACATTACAGCGGGGTAGATGGGCCCCACAGCACCAATCCCCATGAAGGAAGATGTGGTCAGGGTGCTGCCTCAGACCCAGAGCTCATAGCTCGTTTCCTCAAGGCAGGCAGTGGCAATGCAGACACACTCACAGCCACAGTGAAAGATGAATTTAAGAAGGGTTAGCTCCCACTTCAGGCTGGGCCTTGGCCATGGCTACAGCTGTCCGTGTGGCAGTGGTTGCTGCATCCTCCACTCTAGGGCTGGTGGGCCAGGAGGATATCTCACAGTACTGCAGGGCTAGGGACAGCAGTTCGTGCCCAGAAATGTATCGTGCAATTGTGAATTAAGTCCTAGGGGTTAGGGAGAAATGAAATGAGGGCTTCGGACCTCAGTGGAGTCCCCAGCTGCTTGGATCCCAGATCTATGAAGAGGGGGCATTGCAGCTGTTTTGCCTAGAGAGTGGCGTGTCACAGATCAGCCAAGAGGACAGGACAGCAGAGCCTCTCAGACACTAAGGGTGCAGCTGCTCCGCTGTATGGAGCTCCTGGTAATCAGGGTCAGGGTGTATCACACATGTGGCTGCCAAGATAATGACTGTCCTCCTGGGCTAAAGCCCTCAGTCCCAGGGAGTCAGGAACTACACTGGATCAGGTGCCAAAAGGCCATAGCTGATCTGCTGGGCCCAGATTCTATGTAGCCAAGGGAAGGCAAAGTACAGTAGCAACCAGGATGTAGGATTTGAGAGGGACCTCTATAAAGCTTGTTCTCTAGCAGTTCTCTAGCTGGAAGAGAGGGAGAGAGAGAAGCAATGACAACGAAGACTTCAGAGTAAGAGTGTAGTGGCCATCATGATGTATGTGCTCTAGCAATAATAGCCTGTATGAAAGAAGAAGCAGCATGGTACAACGTGGAACTCCCTCTCCTGAACAGTGTCGACTCCTCCTATAACTGTAAGCTGGGCTCACGTGGGAGGGCTGTAGGAATCTCTGGTTGTGAAGACTACCTGTAGGGGCTGATAGAGACTTTTGCTAGCCTTCCTCTACTGAGAAAAATTGCCCCAGGTTTGAGGGAATCCTGACTTCTGGGTGAGAGAAACAAACAAACAAACAATAACCAAAACAAACAAACAAACAGGAATTTCTTTTCCTCCAGTTTTCTACGTCCTTTGATTTTGCTACTGTCCTACTGTACTCCAGAACTCTCTTTGGATCACTGCGGTGAAAGCAATTACTTAATAGTTGTTGTGGTCATTTCTTGAATGAGGACAGTGTTAAAAGGGGACAGTGTTAGGCACGCTGTCATCAGCCATCCTGCTGAGTCACTCCTCCTAACTCTTAATACAGTTTCAAGTGATTTAAACACCAACAACATAAATAGGAAATGAACCTGTCTCAGTAAACTACAAACTATACAAGAAAAACAGAAACATTGGTGACCAGGAACCAGGAGTATATGTCCAGGCAGACAAACATTGTCACTGATAAGAAGTGGGAAATAGTAAGATCCGGAGAGGACAGGAACTCCACAAGGAGAGCAACAGAACCAGAAAATTTGAACACAGGGGTCGTCCCAGGGACTCATACTCCAACCAAGTACCATGCATGGAGATAGCCTAGAACCCCTGCACAGATGTAGCCCATGGAAGTTTAGTGTCCAAGTGGGTTACATAGTAATGGGAAGAGGGACTGTCTCTGACATGAACTGATTGGCCTGCTCTTTAATCACCTCTCCCTGAAGGGGAGCAGCCTTACCAGGCCACAGAAGATGACAATGCAGCCACTCCTGATGAGATCTGATAGACTAAGATCAGAAGGAAGGAGAGGAGGACCTCCCCTATCAGTGGACTTGGGGAGGGGCATGCATGAAGAAGAGGAAGGGAAGGAGCTACAGGGGGGATACAAAAGTGAATAAAGTATAATTAATAAAAGTTAATTTAAAAAAAGAAAAAAAAAAGGCATCTATCCAGACACTGATATAAATCTTTTCATAGTTTCTATACTATCTTTAAATAATAAAATAATTTCATTATCAGTCTGGATTTATCAGTTCTGAATGGGATCTATTACTGCCTTGTTATGAAATTTTTAAAAAATTAAATATTTGTAACAATCCTAATGATTATCGTGATACTGAAAAGAAATACAAACCATCATTTGTTAACATAGCTAGCCATAAAAAAGATAATGATAGGTTATCTTCCTGTAGAAAACATTGCAAAAAAACATTATTAATATAATGGTGCTCAAAATGCAGAAAAAGAGATGTTACAGGACTACAGCAAGCTGTTGACAAATAAAAATCAATTATATCGTAAATCAAAATTGAGAATTTGTTTTGCTTTCAGTACACAGCTTCACTTTTAAATCTGTAGTTTTTCATAACTATATTTTTATTATAATAAACATTTACTCTAATACATAAACCAATACAAACACAGGTCATTTTATGTTCTTTTTTACATTTATTTCATGTGTATGGGTGTTTCTCCGGCAGCATTTAAGTGTGCCATGCACACGTCCGGTACCAATGGATGCCAGAAGAGAGTGTTAGGTCCCTGTGGAGGTACAATGACTGTGAACTACTGGAAACTGAACTCCGGTCCTGTGAAATGGCAGTAAGTACCTTTAACTATTGAATCATCTCTCCAGCCCCTATTTTGTATTCTGATCTCCAAATGGGGCCCACAGATTGTATAAACTACAGTCCCATATATGAACTTGCACTCTAATGATTATCCTAAGTTTCGTTTGCAGAGCTTTAACACTACCAATATAAACACAACTTCAAACTGCTCTCCAGTAATACAGATGTCAAAAGTGGTCCTGGTGCTTTCAAAATGGCTCTCAGTTTACTTTCCTGGAGAATCTGAGAACTCTCAAACCTCCCTTCATGACTCCCTGGGCCCCTCGCACCTCTTTGTAAAGCTCCCTATCTTCTTGGTAACACATTCTCTTGGCTTCATACCTCAGGCTGATGGGACATACCGTCCTGTTGGTCTTAAGGCATAGTGCTAGAAGGTTTAAAATTTCGAAAACCTTTATAATTTCCAACTTCTTTATTATACCTTACCACTTGCTTGGCAGCTCAATTCTATGAGAAAAACAGGCAGAAGTGATTTTCCTTTTTGGAGAAGTCTGCACATGAATCTCATATGTGCCAACAGTGATTACATACTCCATGTTTCCCCATTTGTCTCATTTTGTTTCCCTTATTTGCTTTTATAACATTGTCCTGGGCTGTGTTTCCTTTTCCTGTTTATTTATTCTACATAGTTTTTCAGGAACTTTTGTTTTTAGAGATAGTTCAAATAAATACCCTCTAACTTGGCATATGCCCCTCCCCAACAAAACTGATACCTGCTCCTCAGGGTTGGACCAGAGTGTGAAGTTATTTTTGTTTTGTTTTTTGAGTAGACTCAGTGAATACTGAGTGAATACATCCAGAAGAATCCATCAGTCAGATTTTGTGTAGGTGGAGTTTATGTCTTTATTTAAAATCCTAAGTCTGATCTACATCCTTAAAGACACTTGGATCTTTCACATAGATCATTAAAGTCACAAGACATAGCTGCTTCAACCATTCATGTGTGCAATTTCAAGTTCCCTGCTAAGAACCATACAGCTCCCTCCTTGGAGGTAAAGAAAAAAAAATACAGAGGTCCAGATCCTAAGTTCCTCATCTGCTCCAGTGAAATATGAATTCTCCAAAGACCTTTGTATTCCCCATCCTCTGAGCCTTGCTCAACCTGAAAATATTGTCTTATTCCCTTTTGTAGCCCATTCTGCTAAATCTCCATTGCCTTCTAAAGTGGATGCTATGTTTATTAGTCTGATCTTCTTAGCTCCCTTTCATTCTTTTCCATGTAGATGAAGCAGTGAGCTTCGGTTCTTCAGGGGTTCCTGCACCCTTTCAGTCTTCTACCAAAGCTCGGGAGACAGCTATGACATCTTTCAGGCAGTTACTCAACTGCCTCACCTTGCCTAAACATCACAGGGAAGAAGGATGCCTCTCTCCTATTTGAACTACTTTCTAAGTTTAAAAATTGAGCTATGTCCTGATGAAAACTGATAGGCTAGTGTCAGATGGTAGGTATGGGAGGAGGACCTCCCCTATCAGTGGACTGGGGGAGGAACATGGGGGTAGGGAGCTAGGTTGGGACTGGGAGGAGATGAGGGTGGGGCCTACAGCCAAATGTGAATAAATTGCAATAAATAATAATAATAAAGAAAAATTTTAAGAAAAAAAATTGAGCTACAATGTTGTGTGTTATTCTTAACTGATTTTCAAATCTTTTTATAATTATTAAACTTTATTATATTACTGGAGGGACCATCAATGATATTTTAAAACTTAATTTTAAATATGCTGAAAAGTTACTGTTTTATGTTGTTATTGATGTTGTTTTAGTGTGGTTTGTTTTGTTTTGGTTTGCTATTTTTTTTATTCAGATACAGTCTTTGGATAAAATAATGTCTACCTACTGAACATGTGAAAATCAAGTAAGGGGTGTATAGCATTCTTGTTTGTTCTCAGACTAACAGTCAAACCACAGAAAAAGATAAAGATTAGATATTGTATGCTTCTGGTTTAACAAAAGCTAGAACAAGTCAATAATGGAGCTTGGAAAAACAGGCATTAGCATTTGACAACCAACATAACAATGGATTCTGGCAATCATCATCAATGCATATTTAAACTGATGAGACAAAAGAAGGTAAAATACAACATATTTATATATTCTAAGAATATATCCCTATAAGATGTTAATGTATTCAAAGAGAAACATGGTAATTCGGTAACAGAGAAATTCAGCAGAGGTGACCTTAACAGGCAAACCACAATGAAGCACAGATCAGGCCTTCCTGAAATTCTGCACTACAAAGACTCCAGGACCACCACTATGGTATAACTAGCCAAAATAGGAATGACCTGGACCAGATCGTGACATTCCCAACCAGAGAAAATTCTGCAAAATAACTATCTTCTAACTTTCAAGATTGTCAGGGTCATAAAAGAAAAAGAGTAAGGAAATGGTCTCAATTAAAAGGAACTGCAGGACATTATGTTAAGTGAAGTTAATGAAACAGAAAACAAGCATCACACGGTCTCATTCATAATTGGAAGTTTAAATATGCAGCTCATAGGATGGACGTCACTAGAGGCTTGAAAAAGAGGCAGGGGAGGAGGAATGAAGAGAAGCTGGATAATGGGTGCAGGGTGCAGTTAGACAGAAGGAAAAAGTTATATCACTGTAGAGTTCTCAGAGTGACAACATGCATGAATTGTCACCACTAAAATAGATGCTCCTTAAAACCAAGGTGTTGAAATAGTAAAGCAGACAGCCTCAGCTAAACACAGATCAGTTCCATGTTCTTGAAGAGCCTTCCTTATTTCTTGAAGAAACATGACTTTCTTCACCTGTGCAACAGAGGCACGCATCACTGTCTGTAAGGGCGCTTGAGAGGATTAAATGAGACAGCACATTCAGAGTTCTGAGACTTGGCCTGACTCTGGGAAGCAACTACACACTGGTTAAAAGAATGAAGGATGAACAGAGCCTAGGCAGAGCACCACTCCCCAGACCAGAGAGCACACATAGCTGGTGTCGTTCTCTGGCTTCCCACCAGCTCTAACATTTAAAAAAAAAAAAAAGAAAAGCAAAGAATGCAAAAAAGAAAGGAGGAGGAGGAAATGACACACAACAAGACAATATCCTACAACCCAGCGCTGTGAATATGAGCTAACTGGAACAAGAGACAATGCAGAACTGTGGGGAAAGATGGTGAGCCAAGCCCTCCCCCACAAGCTTCTGTTTTTCTTAGCACACTGAGAAGTTTATAAGTAGATCATCCTTGCATATTTCTACCACGTTGATATGGTCTCCTAAAGTAACAAATACCAATCATCTGGTACAGTTTTAATCAAAGCCTTATCCAAAAAAATAAAAAATAAAAAAGCAAACCCTACTAATTGTCTTTAGTGCTCAAACTTTTTCTGTATGAAAGAAGTATAAATACATACCAAAAAGAAAGAATCCATTCCAATTCTACCAAGCACTGAAAACAACACGCAGCCTTAACTTCAAGGCACTTTGTTTAGAGCCAGTATGTGTGTTAACCAGGCTAATGTTCCTGCCTGGAACAAGCTCATGATGGTGTTTATGCTTTTTGAACAAGCTGATGAAAAAAAGGCATTTGCTTAAGACTCCCATCAATGAATGCAGAGCTTAGACTAGTCCTTAGCTTACACAAACGTTATGCTTATTAATTCAGAATGTTCATTCGGTTACTGAAATATGATAGCAAAATGCTACAGTGAAAGACTGATTCCCTGTTATACAAATTAGCTTTGCACAAAATCCCCTGGCTCTGGAATAACTGTCCATATCAGGAGTCATATACCCCTCAGAGGTTTTTAAACTGTGACTTATATGTCAAAACTTAACATCAATGCTCTCAATGTACAAACAGGTTAAGAATGGTCAAACACACCCATCTGATAAAGAACTTTCCAGCTGGATTTCAGCTTAAGAAATTCTAAATCTACCTTTGTGTAGCGCAGTCTCGGCCAACACACACAGAAGCCTCTCAATTAAAAGTGATATGACTCATACCACCTGTTTCACTGATCCTGCTACATCCTTTTTCTGGTCGGAGTTCTCTTTTAGGATTAAAACTTTTGTGAAAACAAATAGCAAATATTTATTCAAATTGATTGTTTCACATCCTGTAAACTACATTTCCTACTATAAAGGTCTATTTATCTATGTTAATTTTAACAAGCCAAGGATTACTCAAATCAATCACCGCAGGTCCATAAAACAAAGCAACTAAATGGCTGCTAATACAAGTGCCATGTCACATATGCTTTCCTGTATACAGAAAAAGGTACTTGTTAAAATGGCATTCCGGTCCCTAAAATTCAATTATCTGCTTAGGCATAGTGCAATGAAATGTTTAAGTACCCATTAGTATTCTAAAAAGAACAAAATATAATGAATACCGCAGAAAGGGTGGAAAGCATGGAGGAGGAAAGAAACAAGAGTGGCCATACTTACAGGCATGATCCAGATAATACATCACTGATCAGGACAGTTCTCTAAACTTTGATTCAATGTGATGTTAACTGGAACACTTCTACAGAAGTCTGGTCTTAGAAAAGCAATCTGTTCCATTAAAGAATTCAACTCTAGGATCTGAAGATTAAATATACAAGTAGGGGGGCTATACAACCAGCTTTGAAAACAAGAGCTAAAGTAAATGAAAAGAGGAAAAAAAAAATGAAGGTAAGGTTATACTATCCTTTAGATGAGCTGAGATCGCTTAAAGAAGGCACAATTTAGTCAATAGAAGGAGGATCAGCCGCAGCAGCAGCAGCAACCACTACAGGATGACTGATTCAGACTTCTCAACTTTAGGAACTCCTGAGGGGGTGATCACAATGCTTTCCTATGAGCAGAATGAGTAAGACTCTGCTCCTGGTTTCACGACAAGCTACAGGAGAATGAACTCTGGAACTCACGCAACAGTGGATGAAAGCCAGCCAAGCCCACAGGAAAGCATCACTCAGAAATGTGGGGGTGGGCAATTCCTTGTGGGCCGCAGAGCTCTATCCCCTTGTGAGGAGGAGATGAAGTCCTGAGGTAATGCATACTATTGAGTACAACCATGTCAACCACCTCAGTGCCTCAGGCCTCTGGAATGGCAAAGCCTTCCCCTGGTCTGCGTATGGATATTGACAGTGTGTGCACAAAAATATAGAACACAGCTTCTTCCTTCCAAAGTTTAAAGACTGCTCCTCCACAGAGACCTGCTACCAAACTTAGCTAATCTGCATCCTTGTTCCGCTGAATATGATAACCTGCCTCTCATCCAGCCTTATACAATGTACAATTTGAGAGAAAGGCGTCACCAGGAAGTAGAATGCAGCTAAGTCCTGTGTTTAAGGGGATAAACAGTTTAAAGAACAGCCTGATATTAAATAGAATAAAGGGAGTCGTGGCCTCAGGGCAAGATCCTACCAATTAAGCTTGCAATGTGTGAAAAGGAATTAAAGAAAATCTTAGAAAAATTAAGAATAGTGCTACCTCAAGATCCAGCTGTACCACTCCTGGGCATATATCCAAAAGATACATCCCATACAACAAGGACATTTACTCAACCATGTTTGTAGCAGCATTATTCATAATAGCCAGAAGCTGGAAACAGCCTAGATGTCCCTCAACTGAAAAATGGATACAAAAATTGTGGTACATTTAGACAATGGGATACTACTCAGCATTAAAAACAAGGAAATCATGAAATTTGCAGGCAAATGGTGGGAACCAGAAAAGATCCTCCTTAGTGAGATAACCCAGAAGCAGAAAGACGCATATGGCATATACTCATTTACAAGTGAATATTAGCCATATAATATAGGATAAACATACTAAAATCTGTACACCTAAAGAAGCGAAACAGCAAAGAAGACCCTAGGGAAGAGGCTGAAACTTCATTCAGAGGGGATAGATATCAGAACTAGAATACAAGAAACAGGACAGAAGCCTTCTACAGGGGGCCTCTGAAAGACTCTTACCCATGAGGATATCGAAGGAGATACTGAGACTCATAGCCAAACTTTGGACAGAGTTCAGGAAACCTTACAGAAGAAGGGGAGACAGAAAGACCTGGAGGGGGCAGGAACAACAGAGCCAAAAACCCTGGGCCCAGGGAGCCTACAGAGATTGATACTTCAACCAAGGATCACACATGGAGAGGAACTAGACCCCCTGCTCAGTTTCCAAGTGGGTTTCCTAGTAAGAGGGGCAGGGGATGTCTCTGACATGAACTCAGTAGCCTGCTCTTTGATCATCTACCCTGTGTGTGTGTTGGGGCGGGGGGGAGGTGGCCTTGCCAGGCCACAGAGGAAGATGATGCATCAAGCCCTGATAAGACTTGATAGGCTAGGGTCAGAAAGAAGGGGAAGAAGTCCTCCACTATCAATGGACTAGGGAAGAGGCATAGGGAGAGAAGAGGAAGGGTGGGTGGGACTGGGAGGAGAAGGAGGGGGCTACAGCTGGGATACAAAGTGAATAAATTGTAATAAATTAATTAATTATTTTAAAAGACAGGAAAAAAAGAAAGAACACCTTAGAGCCAGGTGTGATGGTTCATGCTTTTAATCCCAGCACAGGTGAATCCCAGCACGGGAGGAACTCTATCTACAGATAGAGTTTTAAGATAGCCAAGCTTAGGCAGTGAAAGATACAATCAAAAACAGAAAGCTGGTAAAGATGTAACTGAATGAAAGAGACAAGTTCCAGCCCCAGCAAGCAGCAGAACTTGACAGATTCAGCTATGTGGTTCTGACTTTAGAGTCAATGATAGGAGAAAGAGTTTATGCAATCTCCCTCCATGACTAAGGAAAGCTACTGAGGTCGGACATGATTTGGAGGTGTCCCTTCATGGAGGCCTGGAGAGGCCATTGGGTGAAGCTGTAAAGGTGAAGCCTGGACTGCCTTGGAGACCCCAGGATGTTGGAGATGCCTGAGCCACGGGATACCTGCTGAGGAAAACAGCTAACAGGGAGTGGAACCAGCCCACGAGAAAGAAGTGTGTTGCAGTCAACAAAACTGAAAGAAGACTGGAGACCTGAAGAGCAGTTTGACGTCAGACATGGAGATGCAGAGTTTGGAGTCTGCCCAGCTGGTTTTTGGTCTTGCTTTGGTCCAGTATTTCCTTACTATGCTCTTTTTAGAACAGTAATATATATCCTGTGACATTCTATGTTGGAAGTATGTGAACTACCTTTTCATTTTTATTTTACAGGAGATTATAATTAAAAGATAGCCATGAATCTTCAAAGTGATTTTGGACTTTTTTAAAAAACAATGTTGACGCTACTATAGACTATGGGACTTCTAAAGTTGGATATGGCTTACAAGCCTATGGGGAACAGGAAGTGGAATGTGGTAGTTTGTATGAAAGTGGCCCTCATAGACTTAAAGGAAGTAACATTACTGGAGGTATGGCCTTGTTGGAGTGGGTGTTGCCTTATTTGAGTTGGTGTGGCCTTGTTGGAGGTATGTTTCAGTCTTCCTCTTGCTGCTGGAAAATCAAATGTAGAACTCTCCACTCCTTCTCCAGCACCACGCCTACCTGCACACTGCCAGGCTTCCCACCATGGTGATGATGAACTAACCCTCTGAGACTGTAAGTAAGCCCTAATTGAGTGTTTTCCTTTATAGAAATTGCCTTGGTCACAGCAATAAAACCCTAAGACATCAGATCAGTCCCAATGTAGCACTGAAGTGACTTAGCGACAAACTGGGGGCTCCACACTCAAAAAAGCCAGCCTGGGAACTGTAAGAACCAAACCCAACTCTGAATATGGAACCTTTCTCCTTCTCTCTTTCCTCAACAAAGGAGGAAGCCAGGAAGATGACGACTTGTCAACCTAGTGAGTTATTTACATGAAACGAATCCTTCTCTTCACCAAATTCTCTGTAGTAAACTAGTACATTAAGTCTCTGGTATTTTTTCCTTTAGCACATGTTACAATATACAAGAAAATGAGAGGCAAGTTCAAGGGCACGTTTGATGGAAGCCAGATGAATTATTACAGTTGCCTGGGAAACCTTTGAAAGCAACAGTATTTGATATGTCAAATATCTTAAGTCAATATGGGCCAAAGTGATACTGAAGGTAAAACCAAGCAAGCAAATTGTGTGAAAGGGAGAACTCTCAAGGTGTTATGTTCTGAACACTAAAATTTTGAAAGAAGAAACAGACTGCATAATCTCTTAATTAGTTTAAAAGAATGGTAACCCAAATGCCAACTTTCAGTATAAAGGCATTGCAATTACCTAAACATTTATACACTAGACCCAAGAATTTGTGGCAACCTAACCACAAAACATAAAGTGTTCACATAGAACTTTATTCTGTGCTCTTGGTGATGCTGTTGCAGTCTAGTGTGTAGACTAGTGATGTGACTTCTTCTCTGATTTTCGGTACAAAAATGTATTATTGAGTATGAAATGTGTCTTGATATAGAACAACAAGTGTTTGCTATAGCAATTCTGAGGAGAAAAATTTTTACATAGAACAATGAGCTATCATTTTCTATGGAGGAAGTATGGCTAAGATGGAAGAATCTCTCTAATCTACATTTTGCCCTCAAAATATATTTGGGGAAGAGGTTCCTCCATGAATTTGATTTTGTTATTTTTCTTCAGAAAAGTAACCCTAAAAAGCTGCATGTAAGAATTCACACACCTTAGTGGTATTAGAGTTCACATAGACTTTTATAACACAATGAACCAAAAAGAAAATAGCAACTCAACTCTTCAAGATGCAGCTCAACAGCAGAACACTGCCCAAGATCCTAGGCTTAATACCCAGAAGAAGAAAAGTAAAATCCAAGTGTGAACATTCCAGAGGCCTCCGAACATTCATTATGTCCCTGCACCTCAACATTTGTATGGTTAAACACCAGATAGGGACCATGATGCTTGCTACTTCCTTACTTTAGAGCTCTACAGTTTCGGTAAAGGGCGCCCTCTGAAAGGACAGATTTTAAGCAGATATTTTTCCCTGCGGATTTTTGTTTGCTTGGTTCTTTGGTTGATTGATTTTTGTTTGTTTGCTTGTTTGTTTTGTTTTTCTAATAGCTGGTTGGAAACTTTTCCGAGTTTTATTGCTCTGAGCTGCCCTCTGCTGGTGTCCTTCTAGAAATACTTCATGGAAAATACTCCCCTCACCCACATCAACAGCTATTCAAGGGCTGCCTTTCTTATTTCTCATGCATGAAAGTGGAAATGTGGAGGACACTTCCATTTATAAAATGTAAAGAATTAGCGTAAAGCTTTTTCAGTTTAAGATCTTTGACTTGAGTTTTATTTAAATTTGAGATACTGCTCTTTTCAGAACGCTGACACGGTTAAAAACTAAAGGAGATGTGTCATCTAAGAAGCGTTGCTTTACATAAAGTCAGTAAGCAAATCGGTCTGATGTCATGACTTTACGTAAGGTGAGGCTAAATTTTCAGGACAATTGCTGTTCTTTTCCAAGTTGTATGAATAAGGGTTACAAGAGTATCACTTCCTCCTGCATTATGCATCTGAGTTGGCCAGAGAGACCATGCCAGTGAATCTGACATCAGTTTATATGAATTAGTTCAAACGAACAAGGCTCTACACAGCGTGCAATCAGAAATCAGCAGTTCTTTTCTGTGGAAACACCTGCTGTGAGCCTGGGCCTTGCTCCCCTTTCTCTCTGTTTACAGCTTCACAGTCCTGAGACTCAGATCTGACACAGTTCTGAGAGTCAACATCTTCATTTCAACCACACCACAGGGGAAGAAAACCAGTTACGATGCTGGTGTTCTGTACTCACAACTTGCAACAAATAAAGCGCTTGCTAAGCTTTTCATCAAGGAACATATTCCGAGTCTTAAGGACCGCAGGGTGACCAGTGCAGATGCCCCACAGAACATCTGTCAAAGTACCCATTTGAAAGTTCTACAATCATGTTCAGTTTTTAGAAACCCAAGTAAGCTTTAAGAACAAATTGTATCTCTCAAGGGAAAAAAAAATTTTTGGCGCCTGTGTTCCAGTAAAGAGACATACAACATACATATGTTGAAGGTCTCTTATAGTGATAAACAAACCACTCAAGTATTCAACTTATGCTTATTATATGTAAGCAACAGATGTATTTCTCATCTTAGCACCATAAAAAGTGGTTTTCTATGAGAAAATTCTAAATAGAAAATGAGTCAGTCTCAGCGCAAATCCATACTGCGCACGTACCATTTGTAATATAAACACACTGACACTTTTCAGAAGGGTTCGTGGAATCTGATAATCTTCAATGCTCCCTACACCCAGATCACATGTCCTCCACACCTTCACAGCTGGCATCAGTAACAACAGCTCCCGGTGACCACCGGTGTTCACACTCGACACAGGACTACCACAGCCATGTTTACAAAAGAGGAGTAACAACAGCTGAATCTCCCCAGTCCCCAGCCCCTCCCAGGTACTGTCTGTATTCTCCCCAAAGCCCAAGCCAGTGTGTGACGTAATCACAGAGCTACAATCTACCTTTGACAGTATTTGTCCTTACCTGTACCTGGTAGATGTCTACAGGTATGTGGAGAGTTATCTGTTCTTGGATATGTTCCAAATGTTCTTATGCTATTTCTCTTAGGGTTTCTCCATGCTGATCCATTCAGATATCTCATTACTTTCTAAAAGAAAAAAAAAATGTTAAGTTATCTTGAGAAAGTCCATTCCTCTTTTTTTTCAGGTCAGAGTTAAACAGAGGCAAACTGGCGTGACTGGTAACCCTTATAGTGCTAACAGGTGTTGGTTTTTTTTGTGCACTACGATGCCAGAGACCTTCTCTCCTCTTGAAGCTTTACTTAAAAAGCCACATTTGTTATTTCAGATCAGGTTTTTTGCTCCTTACCTCTAGCATTCCCGTGAGGTCACATTCTGGGAGAAACATCCTGCCCTTCTCCCCACAAAAAGGTTGCATAGCATCAGAATGCAGAAGCCTGCAACTTGCTAACTTTGCTCTGTGTTATTTACCAATCGCACAAAGAAAATGCTGTCTATTCAGAACTCATTTCAAAACTCTTTTCACTGTGAGTAAGCGAACAAGCGGGCTCATGTCCCAAGCCACGGTCATATCCCCAGTGGTCCAGTGATGGCTATGGGGCTGGCACTGAGTGGCACAGCCTTCAGGCACCCTACAAGGGTCTGTTGTAAACAGCCTGGGACCTACAAAGCCAGAAGTAAAGAAATAAGGTGGGGCTGGGCTCCTTCACTTTCTCCTCTCCAGTTTCTGTTCTTGTTTACCTGAATCTCTGTCATCTGTAGCTCTTTCCCAAAAGTCTCCTTTTCCCTACATGTACAAGATGTCACCAAGGTGACAAGAAGCTGGTAAGGTGCTGAGTTGCTGTCCGTAAGCAAGTAATATCAATCACTAGAGACCTCAGTTGCTTATCAGAGTCATACAACAAAGCCTGGCCATGATGTCCCCATTCAATCCTCCCCCTCCCCCCCATTTCCTTTTCCCTCTCCCTGTCTCCTTGTCTCCCCCGTCTCTCTCTCGAACTCAACAGTCAAGTCTCAATATAAAGCTTACCGTCTCTATTGACCACATCAAAGGACATGAGAATAAAAATAATAATAAAAGGGGGAAGGCCACAGACAGACTACCTAAGGTATCTTGTCGAAATGCAGGAGCTCCAAAACACAACTGAGACCATCTGGGAAAACACTCAGTGTACCACAAAATGCCCAAGGCTGAGGAAGATACATGTGGGGACCATCTGAAAGAAAGGTGTAGCATCTTCCCTGGCAACATGGTGAGGAAACTGCCCAAGATTCAGTGTTCTAGGAAGCCCAGCATAGAGAGTTACAGTGGAGTCAGTCAGGACAGAAACCAGAACGCTAGGCATCATATCATTCCAGATGCTCTGATTTCTTCCTGTGTGTCCCATTACATAGTCCTTGTGGTTGGTACACGAAAGGAATATGGAGTGCCAGAGCTGCATATTATGGATATTATCCAACAGTTGGGAATCTGATCCCACTAAATACGATGACAAGAATGAGGGCAAAAGCAAGCTGAAAGTTGTTTGTTTTTCAAGAATTGTGCTTTCTCGACTAAGTTAGTTACCCCTTGTAGACATTGCTGACAAACTGGAATCTCCAAGAAGACAGGGCAATGCATTTTATGGACTTTGAGGTTTTCCCAGGGTCAGACACAGTGCCTGGCCCATGGCAGCCTGCTAGTTTCCCAGCTGGTATTGGTTGTTTCACTTTAAGGCAATATGGTTGTTTTGGACAAGTCTAGATAAATATCTATTCCTGAAGCTTCTATCTGTGGATCAACATCAATATTTCTTTCTAACAAACATTTCCACAGACTTTGTGTTCCCTCCACTTCCTACCCACTTCCCAAGTCACAGAATCTCTGAAAAAGTACTCACCACCTACCACACTATTCTGCCTTGCAATTAAGGTTAAATATTTTGAATAACATGCAAGACATTTCTCTTTGGCCAAAAGAGAAACTCGGGGGAATAAAAAAAATAATTTTTTTTTTTAAAAAAATGAAAGGCAAGCGTACTTGTGAGCTTCCCAAACTGAGCAAGTTTGGGTTAGCATATGCAGGCTCAGTTTGGGAAGCCACAATATGCCATTCATCCCTAACTAGATGACGGGACAGAAATATTGCTGCTGAAGCAACCAACGGAGACATGCTGTTCATCCAAAACAAACTTGCAAAATCTAACTTCCGCTGCTGAAATCTCTCAGATGACAATTTTGCCTACACATCGCTTCTCACTTTCTCTGTGAACCTGCTAACCCAGGGGCATATCTCAGGAGATAGAATCTTCACATTATGAAATAAGGATTTAGAAATACTTCAGAAATTATTAGGCGAAGAGCCTTCCTTGAGATGAGGCTACGTATGAATGGGTGTGCTTAAAGCATCAAAACCCAAAACTCTTGGGCCAATGAATCACAGCCTATTCACTGCCTTCACTCCTCAAACCTTTCAACTCTTTGCTAAGGAGCCCTTTATACCAGTTACATCACAGATCCCCCAATGGATAGGTTTTGCTTGCAAGAGCTGACTTTGACACCCAGGACTAGATAAATATGATGAGAGAGGTTGAAAAATCTCCACTGGGACCATGTTCAAGAATGGGAGCCTAAGAGAAGCGACCACAGTGCTCCCTCCTGGGGACCATTGCTTGATTCCATCTGTTCTCATCCTCTGCCTTCTTCCTTCTCCACTGTTGGAGATCAGGTGAGAAGCCCTAGTACAGACATCATTTGGGCAGAATAAATGCCAAAACCACCTTTACCTTTCAACTAGCACTTTCTTGACTTCCAAGGTCCACTAACAAAGCATGATGTTTGCAAATATTTTAGGGCTACTGTAAGAAGAAGCTGAAGCTGAGATAATCTGCCTGTATCCAGATGAAGTATGACTTTCTAATTAAAAAAAAAAAAACTCCTCAGAACAATGTAGAAACACTACAGCACATAGTAAAATCCACACAGCACTCTACAAAATGGTGCTGTAAAATTCTCACTTGCTGGCAGATTGTAAGTGCTTGTTCATGTACAAAACAGCCATTTTACCAGGGACTCATTTTGCAAAATATCCTTAAAACAATCATATAGTTCCATTCTGTTCATAAATAACTGCTGCTTACGGTTTGGGTTGTTGTGAATTACTCCCTCTGGAAAACTACATTTATTTGAATTAGGGAACTGAACAGCAAAGGTTGTCCTAATGTTTATCTATTAAATAATGTTTTCTGGAGGAGTTAATGTGACAAGGTGTTAACCTAATAACCATTGGCAAGGATGTCACTGTCTCTAAAGAACTGCACCCAAGCAGAATAGGTAATGATTACTTGTGCTTGGATTCAGTAACTTGTGGAATCTGCTTTCTGAAAATGCCTTTTGGAGTCTGCAGGCAGTACTGGCAAGGATAAAAAGGAAAAGAAAATGTTTTGCTGGCAACTTACAAAGTACAACTAGAACTTGGATCCCCTCAGTATGGTACAGCAAAATGCACAGCCCCATTGGTGACACAAGGTTACAACCTTGAGAATGGGTGTGAGAAGCAGGCCAGGCCATAGCTGTCACCGGTCACTAACGCTGAAGAAAGCTGAAGAAGGGGCAGCCCACAGATTCCCGATTCTTTTTCCTTGAACTATGCCAATTATTTTTTTTTTTCTTTTTAATTCTTTGAGAAACCAGTGGGCGGGCACAGATGGGAAGTGGGAAGCTGCAAAGGGGAAGAAGATGGTACTGGAGAGGAGTGCTGAGCCAGGCGCTCCTCTGCAAGTGCATCTTCCAAGATCCAGATGGCATGGCCTTTCTTTGCTACTGCCACCTGGCACCACTGTCTCTTTAGCACCCCCTATTGGCTGTCAGAACCAAGTGACCATAACTGATAACCAGATTATGCTAGATCAATTTGCAAGCCTAAAGGTGACATCTCACTATGCAACCTATGAGGTGTTCTGCAAACATAATAAATATTTTTAAAGAACAGCATGTTTTAAAAGAGCCTTCTAATGCACCACTTCCGTGAAATGTAAACTCTACTTAGGAGAATGCTCCTTTATCTATGCAACAAACTTTAAAGTAGTCTCTTCCTAGTGAGTTGTCAGCAAGTGTCATCCACTTGAGTAAGTTACAGTGGCCTGGGAAGGTAAAGGCTGCTTTGTTCTGAGCTGTATGTCGTCAAAGCTTAGGATGGATTAGGCCCCTGCCCTCTTTCTATGTGCGTGAGTTATCTCTGTATCAGAGAGCTGTGCAGTGACCTTTGAGGGGCAGCTGTATATCAGCTCTTTATAGAATACAACTTGAGAAAGAGGAGGAGGGGGGAGAGGAGGAGGTGTAAAAGACAAATCAGAAAGGCTGTACAGGACACTGCCTAGGGGCTGTGCTAGGGGAACTCTGTGCAGCTCACTGGCACTTTTATCTTTGCTAGGAACCTCTCTCAGATCCAGGCTGGTGACTCTTGCATAAAAGACAAATTTCTCCACTCAGAGTTTGCAGTCTAGTTACTAAAGCACGAATAGCAAACACTGAAGAACAAACACAAACAGCACCGAGGTGCAGTTTTAGGAAGAGGGGCATAAAGTGCTACAGAGCCAATAACATCAGGCTCTACCTCTCCGGGGCATTGTGAAGGGCCTCTCTGGAAAGTGAATATTTCAAGGGAGATAATGAAAGTGGTAAGAACTAACTAGAAAAAAGGGGATTCTTTCCCCACCCACCCATGGCATGTGGAAAGGATCCAGAGTACAAAAAGCTGTGGCTGAAATGGATGGTCACAAAAGCTAATCCTGGCACTGCTGCCAGAGGCTTCCCATCAGCGGGTAGGCCACGCTGTGTATCTGCAAATGCCTCACTGCAAGAGTAATTCCCATGCGCCTGTTCATACTCCTTTTAAGAATATACAAATGAGCCTCCTACAAGATCCCTGAAAAAAGTGAAAACAGATGCCACTCATAAGTAGTATAATACCACAATAATCCGAATAAAATACAAGGACACTGGTGCACACTTCCACTTTCTGCTTCATGCCATTTTTCTATAGAAAGATAAATTTCTAAATTTCACACCCAGGAAAAACCTTTAATCGGTCTATAGTGCCATTTTATTTAACAATTAAAAAGTTCCAAAATTGCTGGGGTTCTGTTTTGTGGCTCTTTTGTTAATGAAGACCTTTTTAAAAGACCAATTCATCATCCAGTGTGATGAGTTAAGATTTTCATTTCAAACTTTAAAAATATGACAATAAAGCATGTACATTGGATTCTGGATTACAAAACCTTAGAAAAATGGATTAATGAAGTAACATGAGTGGAAAAGACTTTATATATGAGTTTTTCTGTATTTTATTTAATTGTTGTACAACAAAGTCTTTTCCTTTGTCTTCAAAGGGAAGGAACAGCCCAGATCTTAATTAACAAACCAACACCTTTCTTGGGTGGGAGGAGCCTGCCAATTTTTCAAAGGTACAATTGCTGACCATCTGCCACCAACTGGCTTTGTTTTTGGAGTGAGTTGAGTGATACACATGATTTCAAGAGATTCCCCTATCAATTAAATTTTTTTAAAAAGTACAGAAACTTAAGTTACTATCCTTGATTCCGTACAAAAGCTTTCACTGCCCTTACACTCTGTCCCCATAGCTGTACCAGACAAACCCTTTAAACCAGGATACTGTCTGGTCTCTGAAACACCTCTGTTATGGTTTGGGTGTTAAAGATCGCCAGAGGACCGTGTGTGAAAGGCGTGGTCACCAGCTAATAGTGGTCTAGGAAGGTGGTGAAACCCTTAGAAGGTCAGGCCTCATGAATGAAGTTAAGCAAACAGGAACATTCCCAAAAGAGAGAAGAAAGACCAGGTCTCCAGCCTCTACCAGACCATCCCCCCATCTATCTCTGTCTCTCTCATCTATTTCTGTCTATCTCCCTCCCCTCCCCACTACTCTCTCTACCCTTCTCAAATGCCATGAGGGAAAGAGAACTCCACTGTCAGGTATTCTACCCATGATGCTGTGCCTTGCCACAGGCCCAAGCAATGTGGCCAAATTACCGTTGCCTAAAACCTCTAAAACATGATCTCAAATAAACCTTTCCTCCAGTTTAAGTCTCTTTGTGTTCCGCCCTGATAGAAAGCTGATTAACACAGTCTGCTTTCAGGACAAGAAAACTTCACTTGTCCCTACCTTCTTACCCCATCCCCACCAACACTCACACCAAAATTCAAACTATACATAGAGAATCCATGCATCAAGAGAAGAGATGCATAACGCCCCAGTGCAAAGTTGATATTTGATGAATATGATAACTACAGTTATGTATTTAACCTGAGAAGAAAATGCTCAAAAGGGAGAAAGGGAGTGGAAGGGAGGGGCTTTCATGGAGCAATTCAATTCTACAGTACACTGTAACTATAGGGGAACATGTCCCTGAGACCTTTGGAAATGGCAACATGAATGACTAGCCTGAAAGAAAACTGCACAGAACAGTTAGCACTCTGTCACTGAATATCTCTGTTCCAGAACCACATTCTGGAACATCCACCAAATATCAGGAGGAAGAACATTAAGAACTAGAAAAATTACTTTCACTAATCATAAATCTTTTAAAGAGCTGTTTTAATATTTTTATCTGTAGGACAAAAGTGAATGCCCCTGCACACTTGAATATGGTCATCAGAACCCAAGAGTGGCACCAAGCCTGTTACTTATAGAAGCAAGTGGCTGCATTTTTAAAAAAAAACTACTCTTCTTTTTAAAAGAGTATTAAAAAATTATAGATAAAAATGCACTTTACAGCAGGAACTAAGGGAGATAACAAAATACATTATTGTAAGGCTGTTCCTGAATAGGAAATAAGATCACTCATACTTGTGGAAAACAGCTTTTAAAAAGAAGGTAAGGTACATATATTTCTTATTTGAAAAAAAAAAAGGCATTTAAAACTGTAAGAATATCACATAGTATTACACGGTCTTTGAAGAGAAAAGCCTATGTGTGACTGAATCCCTGTAAACCGACAGGGCCTATCCAAACCAGCAAGCAAACACCATGGTTTGGATGAGAATTGTTCACCAAGGTGCACCCATTGGTCCTAAGCTGTTGGCACCCTTCTGGAAAGTTGTAGAATCTCTTGGACATGGAGGCCAGCTGACCAGTGTGGTGCCACAGGGGTGGAACCTACAGGCTCTAGCAAAGCCCTGGTTCTGGCTCAGCTCTCTACTTCCTGAGTCACTAAAATGCCAGCAGTCTCCCATTCCTGCTACTAAGGACAGAAGCTAGTCCTGTTGCCATGCCTTCTCATCATGCTGAGCTACATTTTCTGAGCCAGGGGCCAGAGTAAATCCTCTTTTAAGTCGTTTCCATCAGATAGTAAATAACGTTGTATAAATTGAAAACAATGCTGCACCCCCACAAGAAAGTGAACACCATTAAACCATTAAACACTGGGGCTGGGAAAGCAGAGTTAGATGAAACTTATAAAAAGCAAATCCCAATACCTCTATACTTTTTGTTAGTAAATAAAGTCATTTTAAAACTACAGGTTGGGGCTGGGGGATTTGACTCAGTGGGCAAATGTGGGCAGGCCAAGCTTGACTACCCAAGTTCAATGCTCACATGAGAAGGAGGATGTGGCAGTGCACCCCACTCCTACAGTAAGTCGGGAGGCAGACCTGAAGAATCCACCAGCAGCTCAAACAGCCTGAAGCATGCAGTGGGGCAAACAACAAGAAAGACTGTGTTTCCACAAAGTGGAAGGAGAGAACCAATTCAATCAACTTTCCCTGTGATCATGCACCTACAGGCACATGGACACACATACACAGAGAGAGAGACAGAGACAGAGAGTAACTAAATGTTTTACACCATATTTGACCTCCATTATCCAACTCCCAAAAGATTTGATTCAGAAAGCCCAAAACTGGACCTAGGAATCTGCATTCTAAAAATGAGCTGAGCAGTGTCACTTTGGAGGCTGCAGCAGCAACTACTTGCTTTAGGACAGCATGTTGGGGTTCAGCTTCCACAGTTACTATTTCCTGACGCCACACCGATGAACAAATTTTCCATCACCTCTCTGTGTTTCCTCTTCAGTATCTTCAGGTTGGACACAGTACCAAACCTGATGTATATTATTGTATCAACTAATCATTGCAAAGTCCCTAAGACATCACAAGTACGTGTACGAATACATCCTAAAAGCAATATGAGAAGACACTACAGTTTGCTTATGCTTTTTTGCTTTTCAAGACAGGATTTCTCTATGTAGTCTTGGCTGTCCTGGAACTTGTTCTGTCAACCAGGCTGGCTTCCAATTCTTACAGATCTGCCTGCCTCTGCCTCTCAAGTGCTGGAATTAAAGGCATGCGGCACCACCCACTATGCATCTTTTTTGTTTTGTTTTGTTTTGTTTTGGGTTTTGTAAAGTGGGGACTGAACCTAAAACCTCATGCAACCTAGGTAAGGCCTCTACCACTAAACTACACCACAGGCCCCACTTTTTTTTATTGCGTAGTATTTCTTGTGCCTGTGTCATGATCTGAGTGATCTCTGTAGAATTCATGCACTGAATTCCTACTCCACTACCTCAAAGTATGACTGTATTTGAAGATGGGGCCCTTACAGGGGGAAGTAAGTTATGAGGAGGTCTTGAAGTAAGGCCATCCACTAATTGATGGTGTCTCTATTAGAAAAGAAAATTTGCACATAGACATACATGTATGAATGGAGTTCTGACCTCCATCAGCTTTTCACTGGGTCTCATTCTGACAGGGATAGATACATATTCCATTAGTTCTGTTTCTCTAAAGCCTGCCCAATACATCACCTGAAAATCATTAAAAATGACACTGGTTTAATACTACCAGTTGTATCCCAAAGTAAAGGCCTTCCAGAACACCTACAGAAGGCTAAAATGTGAGAGTCTAGGAACAGCGGAACTCAACTCTTCTGTCCAATTCTGCAGAGGATTTAGCTTGCAGACATTAACTCGGGGTTCTAGTTTGTCTTCTGTTGCTGTGACCAAAAACAACGTGAGGAGGAAACGGTTGTTTCCTTGGCACTTCACAGCCCATCTCTGCGGGGAGCCAGGACAGTAACTGAAGGCAGGCACCTGGAGACAGAAACTAATGCAGAGAGCACGGAGGAGAGCTGCTTACTGAACCACATTCCAGGACTTGCTCACTTTGCTTTCTCAAACAGCTCAGGACCACCTGGCCAGGGGTAGCACCACCCACAGTGACTGGGTCCCCTACTCCAACCCTACGTCAATAAAATGCCCTATAGCTTTGCTTACAAGCCAATCTGATGAAGAAAATTTCTCAACTGAAGTTCCCTCTTTCCAGGTGACTTCAGTTCGTGTCACGCTGACAAAAACTAAGCAGCTCACTCAGCCCTCTTAGTCTCTCATGTAGAATCCTCTACAGGTGAGTCCTCTTGAGAGGCTGACTGGTTTTCTCCACCAATGTGAGAGGCTGACTGGTTTTCTCCGCCAATGTAGAGATGAGCTACTGTGGAGAGAGGAGCGTTTTGTTTTTTTTCCTGAAACTGGATCGGAGGTCTTGGGGTTACAGGCCTCTTTGCTAACCACACCCAGCGCTCCTAGGCAGCCACCAAGGCAGTTAGTTCCCAGAAATTTAAGGCACTGCTGCTTTCACTTTTATTTTCAAAACTGACTTGCTTCACTTTAAAACAAGTGACTGTCAACTTGACAGATTTGTAAGTTGTTAAGGTCCTCCAGGGTCCGACTGCCAAAGTGGCTCTCTGCTTTGGCAAGGGTCCAGGGTCCAGGGTAGGATCTGGGACAGGATGCAGAGTCCCCTGTGAGAGACCAAAAGATACAGTAGCAGCGAGTAGCAGCGATCCATCATTAAGACGTAGAGTAGGTGCGGTATAGAAGTTAGTAAATACCCTGAGGGGAGAGCTACCTCGCTCAGTTCTTTCCCCACCCACTAGAGATACAGTTCCTAGGAAACTGGACCCTCCCCCTAGGGAGGGACACCTGGTCATGATCAATAGTCTGGGAACCTTCCTATAGCCAATCGATTCAAAATGTAACATCTTGACCAATAGATGCTTGCCAGGCAGGAATTGCCCCTGCCTTGGGCATGCTGGGATGGACCAGAATCTATAAATCACCCAACTAACCTGGGGCGGCATGCTCAGCTCCCACCACTTCATCAGTGGGGCTGTGTAGGCCCAAGCTGCAGCTTGTAATTTACAATAAAAAGACCCTCATGTGTTTTGCAACGGAGTCGATTCCTGGGGATCTTTTGGGGGCTCGCAAACTGGGTATAACATCTGTTCACTTTATCTCTTGGGTCACCCAGATAATAAGGGCTCAGGCAACCAATCAGCAACCAATCATGAAAAATTATTGAAAGAAAGAGAAATAGGGAAGGGAGCCCAGATTCCTTCTCTAGGTCTAGGTACTGGCTACAATGCTGCTAAGGGGGGAAACTTTAATAACTATTTTTGGGACAGCCAGGACTGTAAAACAGCATCTAGCCAAAACTACTAGGGGTTGTAAAAAGGGGCTCTTTGATCTGAGATTGGTTCCTGAGCAGGGGCAGGCCCCCTGAGCAGGGAGGCCTCTACAGGGTAATGTAAACCTTTTCCTGTTTCTCATAGGCTGATAGTTAGATCCTGAATCACTGTTAAATTGTTTGTAAATCAGTAAGAAAAAGATAAAAAGGGGGGGGGGAGTAAGCAAAGACCTTTCACACACACATACTCAAGGAAAAAGGTGGATGAAGTTAAGAACTTTAACTTCAACAAATTTCCACACGCTTACACATGACGATTGTATTGATTTTTTTCTTTATTTTATTTTTTATATTAATTACAGTTATTTCACTTTGTATCCTAGCTGTAGCCCTCTCTCTCATTCCCTCCCTACCTACCCTCCCTCCTTCATCTCCTTCCATGCCCCTCTCCAAGTCCACTGATAAGAGAGGTCCTCCTCTCCTTCCCTCTCAGGTCCCATCAGGACTGGCTGCATTGTCTTCCTCCCTCCTCAGAGGGAGGTGATCAAAGAGCCAGCCACTGAGTTTGTCAGAGAAGGTCCTTGTTCCCCTTACTAGGAAAACCAATTGTATACTGAGCTGCCATGGGCTACATCTGCGTAGAGGTTCTAAGTTATCTCCATGCATGGTCCTTGGTTGGAATATCAGTCTCAGAAAAGACCCCTGGGCCCAGATTTCTTGCTTCTGTTGCTCTCCTTGTAGAGCTCCTGTCCTCTCCAGGCCTTTCTATCCCCCCCTTCTTTCATAAGATTCCCTGCACTTGTACAACCACTTTGGAAATCAGTCTGGTGCTTTCTCAGACAATTATCAACAGTGCTTCCTCAAGACCCAGCTATACCACTCCTAGGCATATATCCAAAATACGCTCAAATACACAAAGACATTTGCTCAACCATGTTCGTAGCAGTTTTATTCATGACAGCCAGAACCTGGAAATAACGCAGATGCCCCTCAACTGAGGAATGAATAGAGAGATTGTGGTACATTTACAGAATGGAATACTAATCAGCAATTAAAAACAAGGAAATCATGAAATTTTCAGGCAAATGGTGGGAACTAGAAAAGATCATCCTGAGTGAGGTAACCCAGAAGCATCAAGACACACATGGTATATACTCACTTACAAATGTATATTAGACAAATAATATAGGATAAACATACTAAAATCTGTACACCTAAAGAAGCTAATTAAGAAGGAGGACTCTGGGCAATATGATCAATCCTCACTCAGAAAGGCAAACGGGACATACATTGGAAGAGGGACACAGGGAACACAGGGAACCAGACAGGAGACCACCACAGAGGGTCTCTGAAAGACTCTACCCAGCAGGATATCAAAACATATGCTGAGACTCATAACCAAACTTTGGGCAGAGTGATGGTATTGATTTCTGGTAGCATCCCCTGTGCAGAAACTACAGCAAGTTTAGGCTATCAGTTCCATAGCATCAGCCCATACATACACATAAAAAAAAAAAAAACAACAATGAGACATAGACCTGTACATTTTCATATACACATTCAATGGACAATACAAAAGGAACTCCTTGCATACAGACAGACAACAGACATACACTCATGTAGCATATGAACAAAAAACAGACAGACAGACATATTCACATGTAAACACATATATGAATACATATTTACAACTCATGGATGAAGCAAATTCCAGCAGCTTTCATTCAATAGGATTCCACTACTGGGCTCCTGTCAACGGTGCGGTTGTGCCACAATTTACTGTATAGCCTTTATACCTCTGAGAGAAAACTCCCAGAAAAGGAATTACCTCGTAGTCAAAAAGCCAATTAATCACAAAAACAGATGAATTCTAAAATACAACGGGTAAAATGTTTTAAAACCAAACATTTCTTATCTATGGATCCATTACAGAAGTTCATAGTGAGTTCAGAGTGACAAAGGTTGATAAGGCCTAAAGGTTAACAGGGTCTAAAAGTTACAAGAATATATGTCTTTTCAATTAAGACTGACATAGCAACACATTTTTCAGCTATCTCTAAGTTTATAGTGAGTTCAGGGCAATAATTCAATAATTTTATCTGTCTTTCATTCTAAGAAACAAAGTAAATTTAAAATGACAGTATATAATGCCATAAGGTGACAATGTATAAAGAATTACAACAGAACAGTTTGTATATAATGACATCAGGGTTTGTACTTAATTAGACATTGCTTGGTAGTCCCATTATAATTTGGGTTTATGGGAAGTTTAAACCAACTTGTTTATATTTATGGTGTATAGCAGGATTTGTGAGTGAAGACTTACCTTGAAGACACAAATCTGTCTCAAGCCTGTCTCCTAGTGAGGCATCTGGAGGTCCACAAAGTTATTTATTGCATCCATAAACTTTCTAAAGTAGTTTTAGAAGTTCGAAAACAATTTTACTTTTAAAATTGTTTGAATCAAGTCAGGAATTCCACAAGTAGGAATTAATTCATCTGAAGAGCAGTATATCATTAATAAAATCCCATAGGAAGTTTGTTCAATCAGATTGCGTAAATACTCAAAAAGTGATGATTCATACAATATCAGAGTATAGAGAGATACAGCAGTGCACAAAGAATGAGTGTCAGAGACTGTAAGCAATTCTGGAGTGTGTCGTGGCACAGACCTTGCAAAATACTGGATCCCCTTCCAGAAAGCCCTCCTGCCTAATGAGAGCTCCTTTAACAGAAAGGCTCCTGACAGTAACACAGCAGAGCTGCTCTCTGCAACCTAGAAGAGTTTTCCTCTTTGTGCACAGCCTTTAATTCAGAGATTGCCAGAGAATATACACCAGATTAAGACACAGATAAAGCTCTCTGAGTGCAGAGGTAGCAAAGGAAATTATCAGAAATTAACATAACAATTTTGTTGTGACACAGCAAAATGACAAGCCAGTATTAACATGGACTAGCTTGCAGTGCGTACTTGGGATTGAGGGATGAAGGAACAAATTGGATTTAACTCTAAAATTATACCACACCATTCTCTTATACCAAAAGAGAATTACACTTTGATTTTTGATTTGTCTGGTTTTGAGGCAGGATCTGGTCTAGAACTCAGGCTCAAGAGACCAAGGCACAGAGCACATTTCTATCCCTTGAAATGGAAAGAGCTGCAGGATTTCCCTGCTTCCGGTATGGCAATTAATATGTAAGTTGTCAGTCTTCTATGTAACAAAATGGCATTTACTAGGTTAGTGCCACTTTCTAAAGTTAGCATAATCCTACATAATTGACACTTAGCTTGAAATCATGATGAGAATAAAAGTGTGCAAATCTGTTATACAACAGCCAAGAAAATACCAGGTATGAGTGTGTTAAATTTTCACTAATAGTATTTTTTTTCCTAGATTGGAATATATGTCTCTTTCAGAAACTGCAACTTTCACTATTTTATAAAGAATAATAATTGGTATCACTAGAGGGAGACAGTTTGCCAAAAATCTATTATCAGGTAGAATAGAAAATTTTCTGGCTCTTTAAAATAAATAGAGAAGGTTCTGTTCTTAAGACCACTGTCAGAGGATCTGTATTCAGTTCCCAACTCCCACAAGGTGGCTCCCAACCACCTCTAACCCTGATTGCAGAGGACCTGATTCCTTCTTCTGTTGTGCACAGACATAAATGAACGCAAAGCACTCAAACTCAAAATGAAATTTGAGAGTCTTAAAAAAAATTAAGAATAAAAGAAAGTTATTGCATGTTGTTTCAAATATTCATGTCATTTTGTGAATTTAACAAATTCACACATTATTAACCAATGAAATTACCCCGTTTTCAAGCATAACAGAAGCTGAATTAAAAGTTTCAAATGGAAATCTGTCAAACTCTAGAAAATATTTACATAGACTTTTGAGACAAAGCCAAGTGTGATATGCACACTTGTAATCCCAGAACTCAGGAGGTGGTGCAAGAGGATCAGGAGCCCAAGCCAACTTTGGCTACACAGCAAGTTGGAGGCAACCTGGGCTACATGGGACCATATTTTCTTTTTTCTTCTTCTTCTTCTTCTTTTTTTCATATTAATTTTTATTTTTTTAAATATTAATCACAGGTTATTTACTTTGTATCCCAGCTGTAGCCCCTCCCTTATTCCCTCCTAATCCTACCCTTCCTCCCTCATCTTCTCCCTGTCCCTTTCCAAGACCACTGCTAGGGGAGGTCCTCCTCTCCTTCCATCTGGCCCCAGCTTATCAGTTATCTTCAGGACTGGGGACCATATTTTAAATAAACAAATAAAATCCCTACAAACAAAACAACAGCCTACAGACTGGGAAAGGATCTTCACCAACCCTATATCTGACAGAGGGCAAATATACAGAATATATAAAGAACTCAAAATATTAAAACATAACAAATCAAGTAATCCAATTAAAATATGGGGTACAGAGCTAAATAGAGAATTCTCTATAGAGGAATATCAAATAGCAGAGAAACGCTTAAGAAAATGCTCAACATCCTTAGTCATCAGGGAAAGGCAAATCAAAAGGACCCTGAGATTTCATCTTATATCCATCAGAATGACTAAGATCAAAACCTCAAGTGACAATACATGCTGGAGAAGATTGTGAAGAAAGGGGAACCCTCCTCCATTGCTGGTGGGAATGTAAACTTGTACAACCACTTTAGAAATCAATCTGGCGCTTTCTCAGACAATTATCAATAGCACTTCCTCAAGACCCAGCTATACCACAACTAGGCATATACCCAAAAGAGGCTCAAGAACACAACAAGGACATTTGCTCAACCGTATTTGTAGCAGCTTTATTCGTAATAGCCAGAAGCTGGAAACAGCCCAGATGCCCCTCAGTTGAGGAATGGATACAGAAATTGTGGTACATTTTCACAATGGAATACTACTCAGTAATTAAAAACAAGAAAATCATGAAATTTTCAGGCAAATGGTGGGAACTAGAAAAGATCACCTTGAGTGAGGTATCCCAGAAAGCATCAAGACACACATGGTATATACTCACTTATAAATGTATATTAGACAAATAATATAGGATAAACATACTAAAATTTGTACACCTAAAGAAGCTAATCAAGAAAGTAGACCCTGGGCAAGATGGCAATCATCACTCAGAAAGGCAAACAAGATGGACATCAGAAGAGGGAGAGAGAGAAAAAAAAAAGGAAAGAAGAGGAAACAGGACAGGAGCCCACCACAGAGGGCCTCTGAAAGACTCTACCCAGCAGTGTATCAAAGCAGATGCTGAGGCTCACAGCCAAACTTCGGGCAGAGTTCAGGGAATCTTATGAAAGGGAAAGATATAAAGACCTGGAGGGGACAGGAGCTCTACAAGGAGAGCAATAGAACCAAGAAATCTGGGCACAGGGGTCTTTTCTGAGACTGATACTCCAACCAAGGACTATGCATGGAGATAACCTAGAACCCCTGCACAGATGTAGCCCGTGGCAGTTGAATGTCCAAATGGGTTCCCTAGTAAGGGGAACAGGGACTGTCTCTGACATGAACTCAGTGGTTGGCTCTTTGATCACCTCCACCTGAGGGAGTAGCAGCTTTACCAGGACACAGAGGAAGACAATGCAGCCAGTCCTGATGAGACCAGATAAGCTAGGGTGAGAGGGAAGGGGAGGAGGACCTCCCCTTTCAGTGGACTTGGAGAGGGAAAATGGGAGGAGATGAGGGAGGGTGGGATTGGGAGGAAATAAGGAAGGGGGCTACAGCTGGGATACAAAGTGAATAAACTGTAATTAATAAAAAAAATTAAAATTAAAAAAACCTACAAATGTTCACCTGTCTCAAGAAATAAAAATCACTTTACAAAGCTTGTGTATAAGACTGTGGATATAGCATGCAGGGGCCCTGCATTGACTCGCCAGTACCACAAAGAAGGAAAACTCTTCCAAAGACTACTCAAGAACCTGATTTTGCACCCACTAGCCCAACTAAACTAAGTCTCTCCCTAACTGAAGAGTTGAAGGTAATTTTTACATTTGTATCATAATTTAAAATGGGATACCTAACTTTGAAATCTGGGTTTAGAAGCAAATTATGAGATTTCTATTTCTTCATTTTAAAACAACAACAACAACAACAACAACACGATATGTGTGTTATGTGTTTATATTAAATCACAACTCAGAAACAAAAAGAAATAAGAGGTTTTTTTTCTTTTTTGCTTTCCAGATACAGACAGCTTTACTCACTTAAATTTCCTAGTGGCCACTGAACACACTTGAATGTTTACTATCTAAAACTAAGTTTGGGGGCAGCTTAGTATCTACAAACAAAGTTAACCTACAGAAAGCAAAATATGGACTAGGGTGGAGATTAGTTGCTGGAATGTTTATTTGGCACTGAATTCAGCCCAGTTCAGCCTCCAGTATGTGAGACAGTGGGTGGGGGGGGGCACATTCCTGTAACCCCTGCACTCCAGAATTAAAAAGGGAGTATAGGAAGTTCAAAATCATCCTCAGCTACACAGCATGTTTAAGGCCAGCCTAGAATACTTGGCCTTCTCTCTCAAAAAAGGAGAAAAAGAAAAAAAGCAAAGAAAACAAGGAAGGAAGGAAGGAAGGAAGGAAGGAAGGAAGGAAGGAAGGAAGGAAGGAAGGAAGGAAGGAAGGAAGGAAGGAAGTTGCTGACTGAGAAGGAGTAACACTCAGAATCCCACCAGCCAGGTGATGGCATGACAGCTGACTTTTAAAAGATTTGTCTTGTAATTACCACTCACTTAGAATGGTCCTGGTGTAGTTTCCATCCCTTCCTTATACTTGTGCATCTTCCTCTTTCTGCTACTCTTTTTCTTCTTTCTCTAAGTCCTCCTGATTTTCTCTGCCCTGTCTGTGGTTAGTATAGGATGAGTTTTGATTCCAGTAGTTTTTCTACTCAATATACAATACTGTACTCTGTTTTAAAAAATCACATGTTCATGTAAGGTGTCTGTCCTTTGAAAACTCTCCTTCCTTTTATGATTGATTCCTGTACTTTTATGTTATCACCTGATGTTCTTTAATGAAAGTCACTTTATCCCTCCATGTCTTCCCTCCCAGCTCTCAATTTGTCTGCTGCTAGTACCATTCATTTATCAGGCCATTCTTCTTCCATTAGCCTTAGAGCTAAATAAAATGGTATGAGATAGGACCGCAGAAGTTGCATCCCAAGTCACAGTTATATGCTTCAATGAGTGTCACCAAAAACTTTAAAGTCTACAGGGAAAAAACAGACGATGCTATGCCCTGTCACCCTGAAGCCAGTCTCATAAAATATTATCCTGTAACCCGAGCACTAAAAATTGAACCTTGCCTGCCTGATGGCAAGAGCGCAAGACAGGTCCAGCAATCCCATGTACCAGGCCTATGTTGGAGCAGGTCCCAGTACAGCTGCTGGTGCTAGGCATCTTCACACTGGTGCAGACACCTGCCCCAACACTGAATTTCAGATACTCATGAACACCAAGGACTGCCTTGTCAGGATCACCAATTCATTTGGTGTTCATTACCAACAACCAGGTATAAAACCTCCTTGGAGAGACCCTTTTGGTTCTCATAATAAGCTCTGGCTGACACTGTCACAAATTTAGATGGGAATCCCCTCTAATTCCCCTTCTCTGTGACTTTGCTGCATTTCCGACTTCCTCCTGCCACCAAGAGAATCGCTAACCTCTGTCAGAACCATTGTATATACTCAAGAAACAGTGTTTGCTAAAGTCGAGGGGGCAAAGTGTGCTCAATTAGTCAAATTTTCAAGTGCTAATATTTTAGAAAGTACTAAAGAGAAGAAAACGCCCCAAGTATAAAAACAATTTAATTACAAAGCCTTGGTACCATTATATTAAAGTCACCACTCTTATATATAAGTTTAATTGTGACAGTCCATGTTAAAAAGGCAGAAATGGGACATGGGTGTCATCTGTAATGCATTCATTTTAAAATGATTTCTTCTCTTTCCTGGGAAGAATTCCAAATCAGAAGTCAAAAGACAGCTGTTTGGCTCCAGATGCTTTTGGAAATCACCAATGCACTTTTAAACTGAGAGTCGAGACCCAGACGGAGATGTTAAAAACATAAAATAGCTGGTTTATGATACCTTTAAATTAATTTCCTTTAGCATTAAGATAAAAAGAAGTCCAGATGGTGAGGACTTAGTTTAAAGTGAGAACCATTAAAATAATCTCAGCTGGAAGGAGAGTTCCTATCATGAATCTGTGAGCCATAAGCAATGAGGCAAGATTTTAAAGTGGCTTTTTAGTAAGAGAATCTACAGTGTGACAATTATATTCCATGCATAAACTGACATATAGCAAATACATTAGGAATCCTATGCTACGTAAGAAGGTTAGAAGCGGTAAAGTGCTACCAGAAGAACTAAAGACATTTTACACATTCTGATGCAACTGTGTGTTTCTTCAAAAATTCGGTCAGTGCAACTGTTCAGTTTGTAGATCTCCATTTTTCTTTTTTTTACATTTTTAAAAATTCTTTATTAATTATACTTTATTCACTTTGTATCCCCCCTGTGGTTCCCTCACTTCTCCCATCCCAATTCCTCCCTTCCTCTACCCTCTGCATGCATGCCCCTCCCCAAGTCCACTGATAGGGGAGGTCTTCTTTTCCTTCTTTCTGATCCTAGTCAATGAGGTCTCATCAGGAGTGGCTGCATAAGGGAAATGCAAATCAAAACGACCCTAAGATTTCACCTTACACCCATCAGAATGACTAAGATCAAAAATTCAAGAGACAACACATGCTGGAGAGGTTGTGGAGAAAGGGGAACCCTCCTCCACTGCTGGTGGGAATGTAAACTTGTACAACCACTCTGGAAAGCAATCTGGCGCTTCCACAGACAACTAGGGAATAGCGCTTCCTCAAGACCCAGCTATACCACTGCTAGGCATATACTCAAAAGAGGCTCAAGTACACAATAAGGACATTTGCTCATCCGTGTTTGTAGCAGCCTTATTTGTAATAGCCAGAACCTGGAAACAGCCTGATCTCCATTTTTTTCAACATTCTTACAACATCTATATGTCTCATACTAAGGGACATGCTAATGTAATAATGTTACTTAAGGTTTCTACATTTTGAACAATATAGTTCCTTTCTTTACACTGCATTTTTAAAAACAGGAACCAATTCACATGATTCCCATAAATAAGGGGATTTCCAGATCCACAAATAAATTAAATTTCTTAGAAGTACTTTTTTAAACTGGCTTTGTTGCGTTGAAGCGTAGATCACTGGTACACAACACTACAAAATAAAATTATGTTTTCACATCTATACATACTTTAATTCTCTCTCTCGCCCCCCCTCCCCCACTGTTTGTGTCTGTGTGTCTGTGTCTGCATTGTTCAGAGTCCTGCTGAATGGCGTAAACTCTGCAGCTGTTCAACTCTAAATGCTGAGTCAGTAATTTTTAGCTAACAGGTTCTGACAATAACTATAATCTTATTGATAACTCCCAGTGAGAAAATGATTCTTAGTGATGGTAATGGAGCCAGAGTTTGATGAAAGGGGTTGAGGCTGGTCCAGTAATAATAGTTGAGGTATAAAGTTAAACCGCTTTATTGCATAGATGACCCCAATTACATGTCAAGACAAATAATACCCTTTACTCAAACACCTGGTACCAAATGTGGCCACTTCAAATTTCTCCCTCATGGGAGCATCTAATCATTTGGGGTATGCAAACAATAAGCATTAATTGCTAGTTTTGTACTTGAGATGCTGGACCTCTCTGAAGTTGAGCAAATTATTTTTTAAATGCTTTGGCTTATTGAGAATGATTTTTTAAAGCACTTCCATTAACTAATGATTGGCAAAAAGTAATAATAATAATACAAGCCAAGGTAGAGACTGGGCACATGACACACAGTTCATAAAAAATGCAATGTGCTTTCTAAAGACACCTGAGTGTTTTAGTTGCATCAAAATGGACTGATGACTGTATTTATCTCAAAATGATAAAATTGCTAAAAACATAAGTACATGCTGTTTGGCACTAACACTGTAAGTTCACTTAGGACTAAAGTATAGAAAACAATTTTAACATATATATGGGAATTCTGCAGGGAAACTGCACGTCACCTCTTTCACCTGACTATTATACATCCAAAACAAAGGTCTGCAGCCTAGCTCTGGAACTGGCTAAGAGGCTCCAGTCCTTAGCAAGATACGTTGTATAAGTTAGACATTTTGCTAATGTTGTTTTGTCATCTATAAAATACAGGTCTATGATTATGTTGATGGCTAAGACCAGGCCTCCTAGAGTTGCTACTGTCAAATCTAGGCACAGTCTTCTTTGTTACCAGACTCAAAAAGAACAATAAAAAGCCAGGTCTCAGATGGAACTTTTTACTATTCCATTAGCTAGAAACACACACACACATACACACACACACACACACACACAAACACTTTACAATGACTGATCACAGCAGTCTTACCTATGTCTCATGGTAAACAGAAAAGGGCACAAGGATATAGGAGTTTAAGTTATGAGTATGATTTTATAATTCTTGATAATGACTCCTAAATTGATCCAAATAGGGTTTTCAGTTTCTCTTGCAGAAAAACTATATCTACTAGGAGCTATGTGATTTTTCACTGGTCTCACCCACTTCATTTTAATTAATTTGAAAGGGAGAGATGTCAGGAGCCATTCTGTTAAAGGAGGTTATCAAGTAGGTGGGCACTCTGGAAGGAGCTCCAATATTTTGCAAGGTCTATACCACGATACTCCACAGAATTACTTCCAGTATCTAACATTTATTCTTTGTGCATTGCTGTATCTCTCGATACTCTGGTATGGTATGAATCATCACTTTCTGGATCATCATTTACACACTCTGACTGAACAAACTTCCTATGGGATCTTAATGAAATAGAGCAATGTGAGGGACACAGGGGTTCATATGATCCAATTTACTTGTTCAGGACCTCTCAGATAAACATATTGAGGAACACATTGTAAGGAGATAAAGAAGTAGATAGAAGCTTATGATAGTCACATAAATCCTAACTACCTCTGGCAGTATCTCTCAAGGTGTACCCAAAACATACAACTTCAGCGTCACCATGGCCCACAACAAATGTCAGTTTGGGGCTATTCTCCAGAGCAATTACCTCAGAATCTTTTGAGTGTAAGAGCCTAATTGAAAACTACCCTCCTCGTGCATTATATAGGACCTTAGACCAAGAGCCAGAGCAGGGGACATATTTAAATCACCTGTGGAATATGTAAGGCTTGTCTGGTGGGTGGGTAGGTGGATGTGAGGTTGATTGCCAAGCTAGTCGGTTGATGAACTGATTGGTTTGGTTTTATTTAAGCAGCCAGTGCTGTGTCAAATCTCAACCAAGCTAAGAACTATTAAGAAAGAAATTTGGGGAAAATCATTGATAATGAAGTTGTTAAGAAAAGGAAATGATCTAGAAACAATCCTGTGTCTTCCTCTTTAAAAAACCTCCCTAAGAGTTTCTAGAGAATTGGGGAATATCCAGAGTTCTTCGCCACCCTATCCCTTTTTCTGAGATCTGGGCTGTGTCCCACAAGGATAGCATCTCTTAGCAAGAAATTGTGGCAGGAACCAATCATGCAGCAATGGACTTGAGCAAGCAAGCTAACTGGAGGTGTCCCACCGCTGCGATTTTTGTGATGGGCATGACCTAGGAGGCAGAACCCTAGGTACTTCATCTCCAGATTGCTTCTTGCTAACTGATTGCCTTTCCATGCTTGAATTTTCCATACCTCCGATATATGTGTGTGTGCATGCATATGTACACAAAAATATACATGGCATAAATATAGATCATAGCAATGTTTTATGTTTATAAGGTATAGTTAGAACAGATAGCTACATCTAGACATGCATTGTTTAATTTAAGTGTATTAGCCTTCAAACCTGTCAGACATCTGCCGAATATGGCATTTAACATGTGTAAGCTTATTATGACAGAAAGAGAGTCTCAAATGCTAACAGTAGCTCCCCGAAGTGGTCTCTGAAAAGATTTGCGCACAATGACAGATGACTTCAACTCTGGATTGTGGTATGCTAACCACTGGGCAAGACTGCCCCAACTAGCCCAGTGCTAAGGTCAAGCCTGTACTATGGACAAACTGGACACCCAAGGAGTTATTGTCTCATGTTGCAGAAAGTGGGGTGAGGTCAATCTTTCACATGTCCTCATTCCACAATTTAAAACAACAACAACAACACTTCTTATCTTCTGAACCTGATGATCAGACTATCTGCCCATATTACAATGGAGACCTGGGACAACTGTCTAGGTAATGGACTATGACTACTAATCATCTCTGTCATTTTGATTAATACATAGATTCATTTAGACTGTGTGTTAAATGTGCCAGAAATATTACCAACAGTTGAAGTATGGAATGATTAAAGACAATCCTTTCTCTCTAAAAACTAGTAGACTACAGAGGGGGAAAAAAAAAGAGAGCTATGTATAATTCTTGGCAAACTAAGAACACTTCTCTAATGCAGCTATGTAAAAGTTTTAATGATGTGTAGTTTGCTTGTACATCTCACATTCTGTTTCTACTGGACAACATCTACCCACATGTTGTCTATCATTTAAGTGGAGACCCTCAAGGCTGTGGCTGACTAACAGAAAGACAGAGTGAGGTATTATTTAGTCCTTCTGTCACCCAGGACTGAACCTGATTGAACAAGATAGTCATCTGAATCTTTTTTTTTTTTTTTTTTTTTTTTTTTGGTTTTTCGAGACAGGGTTTTTCTGTGTAGCCCTGGGCTGTCCTGGACTCACTTTGGAGACAAAAACCAGCCTCGAACTCACAGAGATGCACCTGCCTCTGCCTCTTTGAGTGCTGGAATTACAGGCATGCACCAAGGCACACAGCTCTAAATTTTCTTTTAATTCAAGTAAGAAGGTAACTTAGTCCAAATAGTTGGCTGTCATGGTATACAGCCACAGAGTCCAGAAATTGCACCCTATCGTTTCAGAAGAGAGATTTGCTCATGGAGGACAGTATCTGAGAGAAGGCCTGTCCCACCAGGGTTACCCAAGGTTATTTACCTTCACAAAGCTTGCCTTTGGAGACTATAAACAAAAGATATAAGCAAGACAGAATTTTTAAGTTACCTCCTTGTCCTTCTTTAAGGATTCAATTGCTGTGATAAAACACCATGACCAAAACTGGAGGGGAAAGAGTTTATTTAAGCTTCCCTTCTCAGTCCATCGCTGAGAAAAAATAGGGCAGGAAGTCAAATAGGGCAGGAATCTGGGGGCAGGAGCTGATGCAGAAGCCATGAAGAAGAGCTGCTTACTGGCTTGCTCCTCATGGCTTGCTCAGTCTACTTTCTTATAGAACCCAGAATCATCAGCTCAGGAGTGGAACCAACTATAGTGGGCATTCCCCAACCAACAACTAATTATGAAAATGCCTTACAGCCAGATATTATGGAGGCATTTTCTCAATTGAGGTTTACTCCTTTCCAATACCTCAATCTGTGTCGAGTTGGTGTAAAACTAGCCAGAATACACTTTATTGGCTTACTGAGGTAGGGAATGCAGAGACTAACACTTCCCTTTTTGCTGACTTATAAGACCTAATAAATACCTGTAACTCTAAAGTTTCTAATGTGAAAAAAATGAGAAAAAAAGTAGTACACATGTATAGTGTTTTTTTAAGGCCCCGGGATCACTTCTGCTCTTCTCACAGAACCTCTTTTTTTGTTTTTTTTTTTTTTTCTTTTGGTTTTTCAAGATGGGGATTCCTCTGTGTAGCCCTGGTTGTCCTGGAACTTGCTCTGTGAATCAGGCTGGCCTGGAATTCAGGGGTTTGCCTGCCTCTGCATTCTGAGTGCTGGGACCATGGTATTTTTGTTGTGATTAAATATGTTTATTAAAAACTCACAATCAGCAGAAGTTATTATTTCTTTTTATTTTTCTTTTGTTTTGTTGTTTTGTTGTGTTTTGTTGTTTGATACTCATGTAGCTTGGCTGTCCTGGTGCTCACCGTGTAGAGCAAGCTCGTCTCGAGCTCACAGAGGTCCACTTGCCTCTACCTCCCAAGTGCTGTAAGAAAAAGCAAGCTCCAACTTACCCATCCAGCTATTATTTCTCAACAGTATTATTAGTACTTCACCCAGGTTTAGGGTAATACTGATTGTTGACTTTAAAAGAGGAGAAAACGAAGACCAGAGAAATTGCTCAGCAGTTAGTCATATCTGATGTTCTTTCAGAAGAATGGAATGCATATCCTAGCACACAGATCAAACAGCTCACAAATGCCTGTGATTTCAGTTCTGGGGGGAGTCTAATACCCTTTTCTGTTTTCCTCTGGCATTCACACACATACATACGCATAGACATACGGACCTGAATAAAAACAGAAGCACATCACTTTTTAAAAGGTTAAAAAAATGGAATCTTGAGATGTACAATATTCGGAAGAAACTTCCCCATCTTCTTTTGTGCCCTGCATATACTTTGGACTAGGAGCAGACACCTTATCTATTAGACTACACAGCCGCGCCAAGAATACACCCTGTGCAGAAACCCAGAGGCTTTGAGTAAAGCGCTACAACGCACAGAACATCACAGAGCAAGCCACTGTACACTGCTTCCTTGACCTCTTATTTCCACCTGTAAGAACAGTGTATCCAAGAAGCATGGGAACTTGTTGTTTGGAATTTTAGTCTGTCTTAGTTTCCTGTTCCCACTGTAACAATCTACTGACTGTAGTGGTTTAAGAAGAGATTCCCTTATACTTCTGGAGGGCAGAACTCCAAATTCAATTTCACTGAGCTAACAGCAAGGCACTGACAAGACTGCTTTTCTTTTGGAGGCTCCGAGTTGGTTTCTTTGCATTTTTCAGCTTCCAGTGACCACCTCAGCCTGTGGCTCTTCCCTCTACCTTCACAGTACACTCATTCAATATCTACTTGCATCATTACCTCTCCTTCTCCCTGATTCCAGGAACTACTACCGCCATTCTCTTATCTGCATGGCCCGCATGGATCATTCACCATCAGTAGATCCTAAACTTTGTCACAGCAGTAAGGTGTCTGTGTCGTACAAAGTAACACAGTTCTGCACAGGGTATGGGCAGACTTGAGGGGATCATCAGACAGCCTATCACAAATTCAAAAGTAAACATTTTAATTTATTAATTAACATATGGCTGGTGTTACAAGACTCTGAAATTAAGGCCAAAGTCTCCTTTAGGCCATAAAGCATTATAATACAATTCACTATTCACAGAGACACTAAGCTCATCTCCAATAGGGCCACTTCCACCACAGGCTTTATTGCAACCATGTCTGAACCTCTCCCTGTCTCCCACAAACCCTCAGAAAAGCACATGCTTTTTTATTGCTTATTTTGTAGTTTTGAGGTAGGGTCCTACATGTGTATCCTTTGCTGGCTTAGAACTCACAATGTAGACCAAGCCATAAATATCTAAATTACAACCATCTTAATGCTTCTGCTGGGTGCTGGAATTGTATACATGCATCACCATACCTGAGTTGTCATGTTCCTTCTGTGCCAATTCTTCTCACTGCTCTACAGGGTCAGCTTTTGTCCTCCTTAGTCCCTGCCACTCTATTTCCTTTACCCCTAGCATCTTATGTCTCTTATGACATATAATGAATTCTGGCTCCATTTGAGTATCTTAGAAAGTACAGAATAACCCTTGATACTTCTTTAATTCTTCATGGTACTTAACATGACTTAGCATGTCCTCAGTGAGTATCCATGGAATTGCCTCCTAGTTCATCACCCAGTGTGTGACACAGATTATTAGACATTGATAAGCAAGCTCCTCTTGACTTAGTAACAGGGCTCAGACTTTCCCTCTCATCTTAAATAGAAAGCCATACAAAACACAGGCAATACCAATATTTAGGCAGTTCTTTGCATGTCTGTGACACACAACAGGAAATACTTTCCAAATCCCACCATGGGAGTCTAAGAATTTAGCCCAGTTGAAAAGACAGAGATCTAACTCAGTAAGGATAGGGAAAAAATGGAATTCACAGAAAATCTGCTTATTTAAAGCCCAAACTCACACACCTGTGTGCTCCAGCCTTAATGGTATATGCCCTTAATCTCAGGAGGCTGAGGCAAACAGACTGCAAATTTGAGCCCAACCTGGAATACCTTGTCCTAAAAACAAACTCCTAGAGCTGAGGAGGTGGCCCAGTAGGAAAACTGAGGACCTGTGTGTAGGGCACAGCAGAGGATGCCTCTAATTCCCAGGGCTGGGAGGCAGAAAGAGAACGATACTGGACACCCACTGGCCATACCATCCCGCCAATCAGTCAGTCCTAGGGTCAGTGAGAAACCCTGCCTCAAAACTAAGGTAGAGCACAACAGAAAAAGACATTGGATATCAGCCTCTGGCTTCCATGTGCAAATGCACAAGTGTGAACACCCTCATACTCACATTCGTACAAAACACACTTCAAATCCTCATCTGAAGACTGAACCTTGCAGGAAACAAAATTACCCCAGGCAAAGGAACAGGCACTAAGAAAGCTGTCGGGGTGTGGAGGAACTGATGTTCTCAGTAACCAGAGTGGAAAGATGCCTTAAAAATCTGGAATCTACCCCAGAAAAACATTGGAATGAAGATTTAATTATGCTAGACAAAAGGCTGTTGTAGACTCTACCCAACAAAGCTTAAAAACAGCCTTTAAACAATACAAACGGTTATAAGTAACTGCATTCCAGAATCCCATCTAGCTAAAGAAACACAGCAACAAAATCCAGCATCCAACATCATCACATCACTCACAAAGAACAGTGATAACCAACATTCTATTACAATTTACCACACAACAGGAGCAAGAAAATATGTTCCATGATAGAGATCAATTAATCCAGGAGAGTCTCACAAATAACAAAACTGACAGAATTACTAAAGATGCTAAAACATCTATGGTTATGTCTCTTATTTCCAAGAATATAGTCAGAAACCTGAATGCAATTTGCTGAGAAGGAAAGATACAAATAACTCATACAGGCAATTTGGATATCAAATACATAATATCTGAAATGAAAATACATTGGATGAGTGTAAAAGGGCACTGCGGGAATTGTCAAAGTACCACTAACCATTAATCATTAGTCATTGGAACAACCTTGTACATGAAGACAAAAACTGTACAGTGGTGACCAGAAGGGGGAAAACCACTTTGTCTGTGATCTTTTTAAACTGGGAGGTCCAGGACAGCATCACTGTGCCATGAAACTTAGGCAATCCAGTTTCACAGACACGGATGTTACAAATGATTGAGGCATGTTGGAATCCATGAATTTAATTAAAGATATGATGTGAACAAAGAGGGTCTATTAGACAAGAATTTGGTCTTGGCAAGTGATATTTGCATCAATTTGCTTAATTAGATCAGTACTTTTAAAACAATTTGTATAGCATAGGATTAAAGGGCTGAATTTCAAAGGACTGCGCAGAAGCCACAATCATGGTTTCAAACAAATCATCTGCAAAAAAATGTAGGCTGAAAATAGCAATTAGCAGCGTACAGGAAAAAAAAAATTTAATGGGTACTATTTCTATCAGTTGAAAAATGTTGTATAATATGGCTTTGCCTGAATCACTGGTAAGTTAACCTTCACCAAATTTTTCAGAGTGGGAGCAAACTGTCCCTCTTATTTAGATCAGAACATGTGGGCTTCAAATAAAAATTGATCTCAGCTGCAAAACCACTGTATGTTATTTTGGTTGGAGGAGAATAATGGGCAGGCAGAGATTATAAACATTCTACCCTCATGCTTTAGAAATGTTTGTCTGTGGATATACCGAATCAGTCCCTGGACACTGACTTGGTACAGTCACCTTCATTTAAAGATTTAATTCAAAACTCCTTGGAAAAATACATTTCATAAATTCAAAAACAAATACTTTGGTCACTAACCATGCTCATTCTGTTTTCCAAAAGAGGAAAAAAAAAAAGTATTTAGGCAAGAAATAATTAATTCCATGAAGAAGGTACATTTTTAAATTTCAGATTTTTAAATTTTAGCTTAAAATAAATTACCCACTTTCATTCACAGCAAACTCGCTTGAAAGCCATTCAGAAAACAGTGCATTAGCTGCTATCTATCTCCTCACCTATGCTGGCTAGCCTTTTATCAACTTGACACACACACTGGAGTCATCTGAAAGGAAGGAACCCCAGCATCCCCAACATCCCCGCTGTAAAACATTTTCTCAATTAGTTACTGATGGGGGAGCCCCAGACCATTGTGGGTGGTCCCAAGCTGTAAGAAAGCAGACTAAGCAAGCCACGAGGAGCAAGCCAGTAAGCAGCACTCTTCCCTGGCCTGCATCAGCTCCTGCCTCCACTTTCCTGTTTGGTTTGATTTCCTGTACTAACTTCCTTCAGTGGTGGACTGAAACGTAGAACTGTAGGCTACATAAACCCTTTCCTCCACAACCTGCTTTTTGGTCACGGTGATTTTGTTCCAGCAATAGAAACCCTAAGACATCACCTACGACGGCCTCCTTATCCCTCGTAGATACGCCAGTTTGTTATCATGAAGTTCTCCAAAATCCTAATGTGTCTGGCCCAGAGAATATGTGAGTGTCAAATTATAATACACTCCACTTAAAAATTCATATACCTACCTCTATTCCAATTATCCCCCAAAATGTTCCCAGTGAGCACACCGCTCCTCAAGCCAGAGGGCAAGAAGACATGATGGACGTTACAATGACGCTGAAAATCCTCTTCCTCCAAATGGAGCGCATCAAATGGAATAACTGGCAGGATAATGAATGACCATTGACACACACATACACACACACACACACACACACACACACACACACACACACACACACACGTCAGTGTCCTAAAGAAAAGTGGATTTGGATTACAGATCACTATTTTCCAAGGCTATTAGTTAAACCCTTGGAAGCATTCTGTGAGCCCACCTATTTTCTCTGGGACAAGAGCTAAGCTGGTTTTCTTTTGATGGAATTCGGGTAGTGTAAGGTTTGTTTGTTTGTTTGTTTTGGGGGACGGGGAGGGCTCGCTAATAACTTGTATTAACAAGTTCACGTGAATTGTTAATGTTGGTCTACACAAAGACCCACACAGCCTAACAGGCATTTGTATGAATTGGATCAAATAAGATGTCTCCAGATAAATAAAAGCGAGGTGCAATTGTGTTTATTAGCTTCGACAAAGGTACCCAGAGTCACATTCTAAAAGTTGTGCTCACCACGTTGGTCCACCGTCCTCCCTGTCTGAGTAACCCCACGGGCATTTCAAACCTCGCAGTCCAGGTCTCCAGCCACAGGCTGTAGTTGACCCAAAATCTGCTCCTCCAGTTTCTTCAGGAACCAGTGCATGACACCAAACCTCAAGTTCTCTTGCTCCACAGACCCTCCCGGTATTGTTCGACCCCCGACCCCTGCGCACCGCGGCTTTACCCCGCCCAGGGGCCCCCACCCGGCCTCTGCTCAGGCTGCTAGGCCTTGCTCCAGACTGGTCTCAGGACCCCCACTCTCGGTCAGCCCTCTGTCCTTGGTTTGTACCGTACCACACCTCAGGCCCTCGCCGGGCTCCTACCTTTTCTGGAACTTCACAGCGCCCTCACGCTACAGGTCCCACGTGGCGCTGACCCCACGTGACCTGCCATCCAAGCGGCCTTGGCACCGTGGGGTTCGCATCAGCAGATTCAATCAACCCGAAAATGTGCGTGTCGGAATGCCATGGTGGCTGCACTTGACGTATATAAAGAAACAGTTTTCGTTACTGTCCTCTAAACTATACAGTATAATGGCTAATTACTCGCCATAAACATGGTATATGTGTATTGTGCGCCATCCTGCAAACACTACAGAATTTGAAGAATTCTCGCCTCTGCAGAGTTTGGTGCTTCTGGAACCGTTCCCAAGTACCCTGAAGAGCAGTGGCGTTTATTTGCCCTTTCTTCTGCCAGTATGTTCATCTCAGCATAACAGGACTTTGTGCCGTTCTTCCTCACCTGAAAAGCTATCTATCACATAGTAAGTGGTCAGCAAACGCTGACGAGAAGAAAACTGCGGCCACGGATGTCTTAATTGGATAGTGGTTCCTGAGGACTTTGTCTTGGGCAGATTCTTTTCCAAAATGTGTTCACCCCTCTTTGAAGAGTCTTGGTGTAGAAGCATCTAGAATATTGTGAGAATTTATAGCTAGAATTTAGTGAGCAGATCTCCACACCCTTCTCACAGATACAATGATCCCGGGAGGTGCGTTTGTGTAGCCCCTAGTCACTCTCACCTCAGTGGATTCTCATGGGCAGACACAATACCGCTTGCCAGAGCACAGCCCACCAATACTTGTTCTAAGAGTTTCTAATGTTTCTGGAGTGAGGGGGCAGGACGGCGGCCGGGAGGGGGGGGGGGTGTTCCATGATCTATAATTTTAGAAAACACCAGTTCAAAAAATTATCATTCTCAATTTGACAGTATTTAGAATCAACAAGGAAACGTGTTTATGTGGGTGTGTTTATGAGGTTGTTTTAAGTCCGTTTTGCTTAAGGAAGAAAGACAGCGCTCCCTAAATATGGCCTACACTATCCCACTGCCTGGACCCCGGCCAGAGGATCCTTTTCTGCTCCACAACTTCAGACTCAATACGACAAGACAGCTCATACACCTGCCTCCATACCATTCCACTGTGATGGACTGTACCCTAAAACCAAAAGCCAATATAAAACGTTCCTCCTCTAAACTGCTATTTCCTCGCAACAATGAGTAGAGTAACTAACACAGAAAATTGTTAACTGAACAATGAATCTGTTGTTACAACGAAGCTGCTGGGGTGATTCTTGGGCCCCGGAATGCTCACTTTCTGAGAGAAGAAAGTTCAAGACAGAATAGCATTTCATTCATACTGCAGGGAGGCTTTTTATCCAGAGAGAGAGAGAGAGAGAGAAAGGAAACAAGCAGAACAGAAAAAAAAAAAAAAAAGTACATTTTGGTGAATGAAGGAGTGAGGGCAAGTTTAGGGCTGTGGAAAAGTGGGTGCTCAGACAGCAGCTTTTACTGGCAGAACTGAGCACCACTACAGAGAGACATACTGGCTCCACCGGACAAGAGGAGAGGGGCCTCTGTGAGAAGACCCGACCCGCTAAACATTCCTTCAACTTGTAAAAAGTCATGATTATTTTAGAGAGGGTCTGAACCAAGAATGATGCTGAGGTCTTCCCAACTCAAAATCAACTTCCTTGAAAGTATTTCCCCAGGTTTAGCACACAGTCACTGTGGCAACCTGCAGCTGTGTTCCAGGAGGCCAGACTAATCATCCATGTGGTCCCAGGTTTGCTCGAATGAGCAACAAAATAGTAAGGGAGTCGGGGAAGACTGAACAAGCATTTCAGAAAGCCTGTGAGGTCAAGCACTGTGCAAGGAGGTACTGAAACACCATTGCATGGAGTTGATAAAGTGAGGCCCTCGCTGTAAAGGAGAGCCCAGGATTTTGGGGGTGCCAGGACCACAGTATGTCTGCTGAGGACGATTGCAAGCACATTGGAAACTGACCCAAGAAAGTCACAGAACTGCAGGTCTCATACTAAATGAAAATGAAAGAGATTACAGGGTTTTAGGCCTGTTCCCAGACTATGGCATCAGTCTGAACAGCCATTGCACCTGTGAGCAGCCACTTCCGGCTCCTGCCACTGTGATGTCTATGATGAACTGTACTTCTAAACAATGCCAAAACAAACTTTTCTTCCCTTAAATTGTTTTTGGTCATGTTATCTTGTCATAATCATGATTATAGTAACTAACACCATCAAAGGATTTAGTGTTTCGCCTCCATGCTATGGGGTTCTTCTAAAAGGCTTGAGCAAAGAGCACAAGGACATGACCCATTTTGCCAGAACTACACTGATGCATCCTTCCAGAAGTGGAGGGCGGCACTGAGTCCCTATGTACTAAAGATGGGATGATAGCTCCCATGAGAGAAGGTGGGGGGGACAACGCACACCCAGACTCGGAGAAACTGCATGAATAAAATGTCTGTTTCCCAATATCTAAAATCTAATGATATGAAGGTTTTGGAGGGAAAGCCAGGGTACCAGACACTCATTTGAACATGTACATTTTTAAATAATTCTTATCATCCAAATGTAAGTGTCAAGTCAGTGGACAGAAGCCAACACCACCCACTTGGTCTGTTTGAATCAGAATATGGCAAGAAAGCAATCCTGAGGTATGATGTCCTGCTCAGACACTCAAGTTGCATGCCCCAGGCAGGACCATGTATGAGAAGGGGTTAGGCTGAATGTCATGACTGAATTTTATCACAGAACAATGCCTTGGTGATAATATGTAAAGAGGCCTGAGAAAGTGCTGTATGGAGGACAATGTTTGGATAATAATAAAAAGAAGGTCTTATTTTACAAAATTGCATTCACATTACATGGGCAAAAGTTCTTCATGCTATTTCATACAAAGGTAAGTTGCTCCACAGTCAACAAAGAAACTGATACGCAGATAAATTGAGTGAATGGGAAGCTCTAATGTTGTCACCTCTTACAGGCCTCTAAGCCCCTTCTGTCCCTGCTGCATCCATATGTCTATTGTGCCCCTGATAAATGGCACCAGAATACCGAAGGACATTGTAATCAGAGACACACATTAACATAGAGTAGCATCCACATCCATCTACAAAAACAATCTTACTTTCTCTTCCTGGATTGAGAAAACAGCATACTTTAGCAAGCAAGTATTAAAATTTAGCCTTAAAAGATTTTAAAATTCTTAGATATTTTTGGTTTTCTTTTCTTTTTTTCAAGACAGGATTTCTCTATATGACCCTGGGTCCTGGAACTCTCTTTGTAGACCAGCTGGCCTCAAACTCAAAAATCTGCCTGTCTCTGTTGGAATTAAAGGTGTGTACTACCATACCTGGCCATAAAGTTCTTAATCTTTAACCTCGGACTTAGTTGTTCCCATATTTAGCACATTTTTTTCTTTCATGCCTAAGTAAATGCAGTCTCATACCGCCATAGCCGTTAGAACTGCTGATAGTAAAAATGTGCCAAATACCCCAAAAAAACTATGATTTGTACAAAGATGCTAATATGAAAATAGCTAAAATAAATTATAACAAGGTAATTAATATTTATTTGTTAGTGTTATAAAAACATAGTCCAAAATCTGTGCCTAGACTTGCCATGATTCATGATTAAAATAATTTTCATTCAGTGGAATTTCAACCAAAGCCTTGTAGTGTTCTAATGTGAGCCATGGAACTATTTTTCCTTATATTTAAATTTGTTATTCACAAAGAAATTTAATATATATTATTTTATTTCATCTTTAAAACAGCACGGTGAAGAAGGAGTTAATGCAGCAGCAACAGGAATGGAAAGGAATTTTCAAAGTGTTTGTTCTTTTAAAAATGTAATTCCCTGAAAGAGCTGAAGACCTATCATACTTCATGAATCTCAAAGGTAAAGCATTAAGAACTACAGCATTGCCAAGAGACAGGACAAAGGCTTGTGCTGGAATGAAAAGTACTGAAGTTCATCAGAGTACTGCTAAAATTATCAACCTCAGTCATGGCTACCAAACACAATACCCTTTATTCTCCTTAGAAGCCTACGTGTAGAATTTTAGTAATTGTCCTGCGTTGGCCTAATTTCTCTTGCTAATTTTTTTGTTCCAGGTCTGAGTATATACATTTTTAAAGATTTAGTGAGCTTACTTTCTGTGGCTGACAGTCTAAGATTGGGTGGCCCATCTGTTTGGCCTCCAGGGAGGGGCCTGTGAAGGACGGCATCATAAGAGTGGGTGAAATGTGACACGGCGCGGATGAAAGGCTGAAGAGACCAGAAGACCAGCTTTGCCTTCTTGTAACAACTATTCTCCTTGAGAAACATAAGACACTACATGTGAACAGCTCCAGTCTCTTCTGACCTAATTACCTTGCTAAGCCCCACCTCTTCAAGGCTCCTCCAGCTCTCAACATTGTCACATCAGGAACCAAGTTTCTGACATGGACCTATGGAGGACATACCCAAGCCTAACCTCATCCAAAACAAAGCATCCACTAGTAGCCATTCAGCTTTCCACTAACCTTCTATTGTCATGTTCCTTCCAATAAGAAGAGGGGGACAGAAGAATGAAAACCTCTATGAAAACCTCTATGCTTGTTTCATTGCTTATATAGGAAAGCAGTAAGTCAGAAAGGGGGCCCTTAAAGCTGCCACTAGATCAGTGCGATGGGAAAAGTGAGAGACATCACTACCATCCATGGAATAACTCCATCCAAGAGGAACAAACAAGGAAAGAGGAATAGGACAGTGCTCAAGAACAGACTAGTTTGGTTTGCATGATACAAGGCCCTCTTGTTTCCAGAAGAATGAATTCTCAAGGCATTTCATAATTTTTAATCAGCTTCGGAAAACTACTACCTACCTTTCTAAAAGAGGACACCTTTCTTTTGTTAAAAAAAAATTTAGTTGTATATCTGTGTCATACACACATGGGATTGTGTTTCATAAGGACACTTCCACAGCAGTGTGCATGAGTTGAGTGCATCCCCCATGTGTCCTACCATTCCATTTGTCACCATTGCCCCTCCTATTAGTTCCCCTGGGTAATTTCACTTTTACTTTTATGCTATGCACACATTATTTTATGTATCTGTATAAAATCTAGGTGTCACAGAAAAGAGAACACATGGTACTTGCCTTTTTGTGGCAGTCTCAGTTTGCTTTAAATGCTAATCTCCAGCTGTTTTACTTCCATTTTTCTGTGGGCACTATAGCATCATTCTTCAGAACTAACAAAAACTCTTCTGTGCATATGAGCTGGACTTTCTTTATCCACTGCTCTGTTGTTGGACACTGTCTTATTGTCTTTCCTGCTGCTGTGATAAACACCATGACCAAAAATAACTTGGGGAGGGAAGGATTTATTTAGCTACCAGATTACAGTCCATCACTGGAGAAAGTGAAGGCAGGAACTTGGAGGCAGGAACTGAAGCAGAAACTATGAATAACATTGCTTCCCTGCCATGGTTTGCTCAGCTTGCTTTTTTATGTCACCCAGGACCAGCTGCCCAGAGGTGGCACTACCCAAAGTGAGATGGACCCTACCAAGTTAATCATTAATCAGAAAAACACCTCATAGATTCAACGGAAACAATCCATCAATAAAATTCCCTCTTCCGAGATGACGCCAGTTTTTGTCAAGCTGACAAGAAACTAACCAGCACGGACACCTAAGCTGGTTTCATAACTTACCTATTGTGAATAGTACTTCAACAAGAGTTGATGTTCAAGTATCTGTAGTGTGTTGGCTTGTTAGGAGTGGTATAGCTTGATCATGTGTTAGTTCCATAATTAATTTCTGATAACCCTCCATACAGATTTCCATAGTGGCTAGATTAGTTTATAATCCTACAAGCACTTTTGTAAGGGCTCCTCCTCCCACATCTAGCCAGTATTTCTTGAGATTTTATTTTCTTCTGATTGCCATCCTGACTGGGGTAAAAATGAAATGTAAATATTATTTTAGTTTGAATGGCTATGATGGTTAGAGAACTGAATGTTTTTTTCATGTGTTGAATGGTCATTTTGTATTTTGAGAACTTATCTGTCCATTTTACTAGGATATTTCTTGATAAGATATTAGATTTGTTATTGTTTATTTATTTATATATTCTGGATAACAATTGTCTGTCACCTTGCAAATATTTTCTCCTGTTCTGAAGGCTGTTTCTATTTTCTTTGCTGTGCAGAAATGCCTTTAACTTCTTGAAGTCTGGCTGTCAATTATAGTATTATTCACATCCATTTATTTTACAATTTAATGAAATGTATGTTTTTGAGGTATATCTTAAAGATGTTCTTAATGTTTTGTTGATATTATCTGTTCACTATATCTGTCATAATGGCTCCCTTTTCATCTGTAATTTTGTTAATCTGTTTTTCTCTTTCTTTTGGCTGGTTTAGCTAAAGATTTGCCAATCTTGTTTATTTTTTAAAAATTCTGTTTGATTGCTTCTCTGTATTGTTTTACTCATTGGCATTTCATTAATTTCTCCAGATCTCATTTATTCCTTTCTGTCTACTGATTTGGGGGTCTCATTTTCCCTTGTTTTCTTAAGGATTTAAGATTAATCGGTATTAAGATTTTTATTTGTGATATCTGATTCTATGTTATATAGGTACTTGTTTCTGTAAATGGCCTTGTTACAACTGCTTCCATTGTATCCCATTGTAGGTTTTGGTATGTTGTGTTTTTATTTTTATTAGATTGTTGGACATTTTCAATATCCTCTTTTATTTAATTTATGACCATTTATTGCTGAATAGTGCATTTGTTAATCTCCAGGAGCTTATGTGTGTTATACAAATTCTTTTGCTTTTGATTTCTAGTTTCACTATACCGTGGTCAGATAGAATGCAACAAATTATTTCAATGTTTCTATATTTTCTATGTTTTTAAGACTTTTTGCATCTTGTATATTTTAGAGAAAGCTCCATATGTTTGGATGGAACATTCTTTAGATGTCTGTTAGGTCCATTTAACAACTTACAAAGACATAGCTTTATCTCTCTACTTGGAACTCTGATTGATCCCAAATAAAATTGCCATAGTTCACAAATAAAAGTATATGACAACCTATTAAACTTGAATTTCAGATAAATAATTGTAATTTTTAGTTCTATGTCCTAGCTGAACGTCAACTATATAAAACATCAACTAAAATAGTTACTGGTCTGCAATTTCAATGTAACTGAGTGTCCTATATAACTAAAATTTGCATGTTTAACTATATGACTTGAGTTTGGTCTGGCAACATTAATTCCAAAATAAGTTTAAAATAAAAAAAGAATGTTACAGAAAGACTTTAAATTCTCATGTTCTTAATGTATCATGAGAAGGCATTCTATTTACATAATAAGAAGCCATCTGTGAAATCTGTCAGTGACTTAGAAATATCAGACTTTATGGGCCTCAAAGAAACTTATCATCCTTGCATCCATTCTGGACCTTTCCTGTTGCCTGATACTGCTAAACCAGAACAAACATAGGTAACTTGGCCAAGAAAGCACCAGCTTCCTCTAGTTGATGGAGTGATTTTGTACCTTGGACCCATTCTATCTACAGCACACCATGAAGACCCAGTATCAAAGAAATGTCGCGTGTTGAAAGACGCAACTGCTCACCTTGGACAAGAATCACCATTTCCTCACAGTCTGTAAAGTTGTTTCCTGTATCCCCAGTGCGGAGCAGGAAAGCAAGCACTGCTTTAGCCACTGAGTTCTGATATTCTAACAACTAATGACTTCCTTTTCCTCCACACTCCTGTTTAATATGACCTTTATTTCTCTAGTGGCCATTTGTTTTAACATTTTAAAAGTGCATGTTTCAGGGCTATTTCTTTATTTTCTAATTTATCATTTCTAAATAATAATCTAAGATTATTCCTACTGACTCCCAAGCATGAAAGAACAGGTTTGCACATTGTAATTAATTCATCTTCTACTCCCCTCTTCTCCTTTAGTTAACTAAACTATTATATCTTCATTGTTTTACACTTCCGTCTCCATTGTTTGACTTACAGGCTTTCCTCTTTCTTTACAAGAGAAGTCTCACATTTTTCTATCTTCTTGTGAACTTGGTCACTATTGACTCTAAGCCTGTTATGGTTTTAAATATGAAGCATTCCCCACTGGCTCATTGTTGAACTGATCTCAGTGTTGGTGCTATTTGAGGAAGAAGTGACAATTTTAGGAGGCAGAACATAAAGAAGCACTATGAGCAGGTCCTTGAATGTATCTTGTTCCTGGGAAACTCTGACTCTCTCTCTCTCTCACTCTCTCTCTCTCTCTCTCTCTCTCTTTCCTGGATCTTCCTTCTGGATGAATTATCTTGGGTCTACTTTCACCTAATTTGACTTCTGCACCTAACCTTGAACCTAGAGTCGTCCTCTTCCAGGGCCACTTGGTAACTCTGTGCACTGCCTCTGCTGCACCGAGAGGACTAGGTGTTATGTTAACTGGTTCCATATTGTATAGTAGAAAGTTGGTAAGTTAAAGCTATCATGTGACTATCATGGCTCTGATGTTCTGAGAGGGACTAGCACATTGTGGTTAGTAAATATTTACCAAAGGTAGAGTGAGCCAAAAAGTATGCCAAGTGCTAAAAACACAGAGAAAAATAAGCTGGGTTTCTTTCTCTCTCTCTCTCTCTCTCTCTCTCTCTCTCTCTCTCTCTCTCAGCTAATGTTCTGTTGACACGACCTATAGACTATAAAAGCACTTAACACAGAACAGTTGGAAAATCCTGCTCCAGCTGTGCATCTGACATATGAATGTCATACAGGAGGACATGTGAAGAACATTTGTAGTGAAAGTGGAAAGAGTGTGCTTGGCACATGAGCATGTTAATATCTAAGTAAGTCCTCAGAAGAATCTGTGCTTTAACTGGTTAGAATGTTTCCTTTTTACTTCAAGAATATATCAGCTATACATACATTCAGGAATCCCATAAAAACACTAAACTGAAAACCATAATATATACCTAGAGGACCTGGAGCAGACCTGTGAAGATCTGTGCTTGCTTCCTCAGTCTCTGTGAGTTTTCTCATGTTGATACCTTGTTTTCTTGGTATCCTCCATCCCCTCTAACTTGTATATGATTTCTGCCTCCTCTTCCACCCTTCCACCGTGTTCACTGCCATCTGAAAGAAAAGTTTTGATGGAGACATCCCATGTAGAGCAGCCAATACTCTTAATCACTGAGTCTCTCCAGCCCCCATTATGTATTTTACAGAATACATAGTGATAATTTGTGTATTAATCTGTTTATACACAAGTGTATGTGCATAAATGTTTTGCATATACTACTTAAAAAACTTAATGGCAAAAATGAGTGAAAACTTTTGTGGTCAGTCTCCAGAAACTTCTGGTCCTGCCCTCAAAGTTTTGCCAGAAGGTGACAGCTCAAACAAAGATGTCTGCTGTAGATATATGCTTTTCAGACAGACATACAAAACATGTTTCAGTCAAAACATATATTTTACTGGCAACATTTTTTTTTCTTCAGTTGCTGAAAGCAAAAAGAAATGCAGGATTCATTAAAATACACTTATCCTTCCTTAAAATGAGACCAGATAATTTGAATCTGATAGAAAAGAGCTAGTGCCCAACTAGAAGTTTTACCTATACTTACTAGGATCCGTGGTGCTGGAAGCAGTTTGCATGCTACAAGAGGGGAAAAGTATTCATCAATATCACCCAGCCATAAACCCTGCTACCTACAACAGTCGCCTCCTACATGATAAGCTGGTGTAGTAGTGGCACAGATGTATGGGGGTAACCAAAAACTTTCTGATTAGATTTAAGGCACATTCCATTAGGTGGAACCCATGCCTTCCACACTGCTAAAGTATCCAAGAACCTGAGACGAGATAGGTCACAGGCCTAGGCAAAAACAGGCTACTATCATTGTACTAAAGGAACGTAGGAATAGAATTACAAAATGGTATACCTGTAGATCAGCTCTCATCAAAGAAGCTTCTTCTTTCAATGGATGGTAATTAACATAGAGACCCACACCTCGACAATGTGCAGAGAGTGGACACTACCTTAGTCCTAACCGGGATGTCTTTATCAAAATCCTCCCCTCAAGGATCAGGGAGCTATGTGGAAGAGGAAGCAGAAAGCTTTTAAGTCAGAGGTAGTGGATGACTCTAAGAAAACAGTGTCTTCCAGACACAACAGAACTGATGTACATATGACCTCACAGAGACTGTGATAACATGTACAGAGCCTGCACAAATCGGACAAAGTCCCAGCATTACGAAGGAGAGGTGTACACAAAGTCCCTCTCGATCCAAGAATCTATCTGGAATTAAAACCTTCACACAAAGGAAAAATCAGTTTTCTTCAATGAAATGTCCTGGGTATATCAACCCCATAGCCCCATGCCCAGGAATATTCAGCCAATACAAAACAAACCATGTTTTTGGTTGGTTAGCTGGCTGACTGGCTGGCTGGTTGGTTGGTTGGTTGGTTGGAAGTCTTGGGAGGAAGGGGCTTTTAGTTTGTTTGATTTTATTTTAGTATTTTTTTTGCATGGGTCTTATTGATTTCCTTGTTTGTTTATATTTCCATTTTGGTTTTGATCTGTTTTCTTAAGATAGAGAAAGAAAGATGAAATTTGAATGGGTAGGGAGGTGGGAGGATATAGAAAGATTTGGAGAGAAAAAAGAACATCATCAAAACATATTATGTAAAAAGGAAATTTAAAGAGGGAATCCAAGATGGCGGTATTGGGAGGACACTCTTTCTGACCAGCAGCAGGATCTGCACAGTGAGCAGCATACAGAACTCTGGGTCCTAAAACACCAGTGATTGTTTTTCCCAGTTTTTGGGAAAAGATTCCTGGTTTCTGCAGACACCGAGGCACCCAATCACCAGCAAGGCAGAGCCAGGTGCGCCTGTGCCTGCGTGTTCTACTCCCCATCCCAGACAGAACTGCAGTCCCCAAAACACCACAGTCTGGGTGTCCCTGTCAGGAGGAAACCCCACAGCGGGGAAAACATCAAGTCCAACGCTCAAGACACCCAGCTCCAGAAAAGTTTCTGGGTTCACGCAGGCTCTAGGCTCTGGCCTCCTACTACAGGCATGAGTGCCTTGCTCACCTGCCATTTATTACAGCTAGGGCACTGGGGCACACAGTTGCAACCTCAGACCTATAAAAGTCTGGAGCTGACTTTTACATTGGAGCAGAACTCAGATACTACTCCAAGGTGCGACCAGTTATGCCAGCTAAACTGACAAAACCGTGGTATTCCCTGATTCCTCTAGAGGGCTGCACCCAGTAAATACAGCTTAAAAGCAGCAGCAACAGCTCAATAAATTCAGCGCAAGAAACCCAGCAGCAGGGAAGCCATCTCCAGGACTTCTCCTGATGAGAGGAGAGCCATCCTGAACACCACAGTTACCACACAGGTCCATATGCCTGAGATGAACTGTGACAATTCCTGAGAAGCACCACAATTTAGTTGACCATACCAAAAAGCTGAAGAGATCTCCTTCAGAACCCTGCCAAGGGAATTCTCCCCACCACAGGCCCCCAGCAGGCATCAGAAATTCACAGACAACAATGGGTAGAGGCCAGCATAAAAGCACAACCAACAAAACCCATCTGGCATCCCCAGAACCCAGTTATTCAGGAGCAAGTAGCCTTGGACACCCTAACATAAGTGAAATTCAAGAAGATGACCTTACATCTATGCTTATGAAGAGGTTAATAGAGGAAACAAAGAAAATGCGTAAAGAATTAGAGGAAGATAAAGTCAAACAAATTATGGCCATATCTAAAGAAATACAGGAAGATTCAGCCAAACAGTTTGTGGCTTTCAGAGAGGAAACGATTAAATCACTAAAAGAAATAAAAGAAACAGAGGAATGCTCAACCAAACAGCTGAAGAAATTGAAGGAAAAACAGGAAAATACAGTCAGACAGGTGAAGGAAATAAAAAAAAAATTCAAGATCTGAAGATAGAATTGGAAAAATTAAAGAAAACATAAACAGAGGAAATCATGGAGAGGGAGAACTTAGGAAAGAAAACAGGAACTACAGAGGTAAGCATAACCAACAGACTACAAGAAATGGAAGAAACAATCTCAGGTGTGGAAGATACAATGGAAGAAATTGATGTATCCATCAAAAAAAATAATCTAAAAAATTCCTGACACAAACCATCCAAGAAATCCAAGAAAACATGAAAAGACAAAACCTAAGAATAATGGGAAGAGAGGGAAAAGAAGATTCCCTCCTCCAAGGCCCAGAAAATAGTTTCAACAAAATCATAGAATTTCCCCAATTTAAAGGAGAGGTCCATAAAAATGGACCTAACAGACATCTACAGAACCTTACACCCAAACACAAAAGAATTTAACTTGTTCTCAGCACCTTATGGAACCATCTCCAAAATAGACCACATAGTTGGTCATAAAGCAAGCCTCCAGTGATATAAGAAGATTGAAATAATCCCATGTATCCTATCTGATCACCATGGACTAAAGCTGGACCTCAACAACAAGGGAAATAACAAAAAACCTACACACACATGGAAGCTGAACAACCACTACTAATTGACAGCTGGGTCAGGGAAGAAATAAAGAAAAAATTAAAGTTTCCTAGAAGTCAATGAAAATGAAGACACAACATACCCAAACTTATGGGACACAATGAAAACAGTGATAAGAGGATAGTTCATAGCTCTAAGTGCCTTCAAGAAGAAATTTGAAACATCTCATTCAAGCAACTTAATGGCTCACCTAAAAGCCCTAGAAAAAAAAAAAGAAGCAGACACACCAAGAAGGAGTAGACGGCTGGAAATAATCAAACTCAGGACTGAAATCAATCAATTAGAAACAAATAAAACAATTCAAAGAATCGATGAAACCAAGAGCTAGTTATTTGAGAAAATCAACAAGATAGACAAACCCTTAGCCAAACTAACTAAAAGGCAGAGAGAAACTATCCAAATCAACAAAATCAGAAATGAAAAGGGGGACATAACAACAGACACTGAGGAAATCCAAACAATCGTTAGGACTTACTTCAAAAGTCTATATGCCACAAAAATTTGAAAATGTAAATGAAATGGACAATTTTCTTGATCGATTCCACTTACCAAAGCTGAATCAAGACCAGGTAAATCAATGAAATAGTCCTTTATTCCCTAAGGAAATAGAAGTGGTCATCAAAAGTCTTCCATCCAAAAGAAAGCCCAGAGCCAGATGGTTTCAGTGCAGAATTCTACCAGACCTTCAAAGAAGAGCTAACACCAATACTCTTCAAACTATTCCACAAAATAGAAACAGAAGAAACTCTACCAAACTCATTCTATGAAGCCACAGTCACCTTGGTACCTAAACCTCACAAAGACTCAACAAAGAAAGAGAATTTCAGGCCAGTCTCCCTTATGAACATTGATGCAAAAATACTCAACAAAATACTCACAAACCGAATATAAGAACACATCAAAGATATCATCCACTCTGACCAAGTAGGCTTCATCCCAAGCATGCAGGGATGGTTCAATATATGGAAATCCATCAATGTAAACCACCACATAAACAAACTGAAGGAGAAAAACCACATGATTGTCTCCTTAGATGCTGAAAAAGCGTTTGACAAAATCCAACATCCACTCATGTTTAAAGTCTTGGAGAGATCCAGGATACAAGGCACAAACCAAAACATAGTAAAGGCAATATACAGAAAGCCTGTAGCCAATATCAAACTAAACGGAGAAAAAGTTAAATCAATCTCACTGAAATCAGGAACAAGGCAAGGCTGCCCACTCTCTCCATTTCTCTTCAACATAGTTTTTAAAAGTCCCTCCTAGAGCAATCAGACAATTAAAGGAGGTCTAGGGGATACAAATTGGAAAGGAAGAAGTCAAAGTACCACCATTTGCGATATGATAGTATACCTGAGTGACCCCAAAATTCTACTAGGGAACTCCTACAGCTGATAAACACCTTCAGCAAAGTGGCTGGATACAAAATTAACTCAAAAAAATCAGTAGCCCTCCTGTATACCCAAGACAAAAGGACCGAGAAAGAAATTAGGGAAACAACACCCTTCACAATAGCCACAAAGGACATAAAGTACCTTAGTGTGACCCTAACCAAGAAAGTCAGACTTGTATGAAAAAAAAATTCCAGTCTCTGAAGAAGGAATTAGAAGAAGATATCAGAAGGTGGAAAGATCTCCCATGCTCATGGCTTGGCAAGATTAACGTAGTAAAAATGGCTATCTTACCAAAAGCAATCTACAAATTCAATGCAATTCCCATCAAATTACCAAAACAATTCTTTACAGACCTTGAAAGAAAAATTCTCAACTTCATATGGAATAACAAGAAACCCAGAATTGCTAAAACAGTCCTCTACAATAAAAAATCTCCTGGAGGTATCTCCATCTGTGATCTCTTACTATAGAGCAACAGTAATAAAAACTGCATGGTACTGGCATAGAAACCGACTGGTGGATCAATGGAATCGAATAGAAGACCCAGAAAGAAACCCACACACTTATGGACACCTGATTTTTGACAAAGATGCCAAAACCATTCAATGCAAAAAAGATAGCATCTTCAACAAATGGTGTTGGTCTAACTGTATGTCTACATGTAGAAAAATGCAAATAGATCCATAGTTATCACCCTGCACAACAAAGTCCAGGTGGATCAAAGACCTCAACATAAAACCAGACACACTAAACCGCTTAGAAGAAAAAGTGGGAAGACCCTAGACCCTATAAGTTGTCACAGGAGACAACTTCCTGAACAGAACACCAACAGCCCAGGGTCTAAGAACAACAATCAATAAATGGGACCCCATGAAAATGAAAAGCTTCTGTAAAGCAAAGGACACTGTCATCAGAACAAAACGACTGCCTACAGATTGGGAAAGGATCTTTATCAACCCTATATCTGACAGAGGGCTAATATCCAGAATATATAAAAAACTCAAGAAGTTAAACAGCAACAAATCAAGTAATCCAATTAAAAATGCGGCGCAGAGCTAAACAGAGAATTCTCAATAGAGGAATATAGAATGGTAGAGAAACGCTTAAAGAAATGCTCAACATCCTTAGTCATCAGGGAAATGCAAATCAAAGGGACCCTGAGATTTCACCTTACAACCATCAGAATGGCTAAAATAAAAAACTCAAGTGAAAACACATGCTGGAGAGGCTGTGGAGAAAGGGGAACCCTCCTCCACTGCTGGTGGGAATGTAAACTTGTACAACCACTTTGGAAATCAATGTGGCGCTTTCTCAGACATTAGAAATAGTGCTTCCTCAAGATCCAGCTATACCACTCCTACGCATATATCCAAAATACGCTCAAGTATACAAGGACATTTGCACAACCATGTTTATAGCAGCTTTATTTCTAATAGCTAGAAGCTGGAAACAACCCAGATGTTCCTCAGTTGAGGAATGGATACAGAAAGTGTGGTACATCTACACAATGGAATATTACTCAGGAAAAAACAAACAAACAAACAAGGAAATCATGAAATTTGCAGGCAATTGGTGGAAACTGGAAAAGATCACCCTGAGTGAGGTATCCCAGAAGCAGAAAGATACACATGATATGTACTCACTCATAAGTGGATGTTAGATATGTAAGATAGGATAAACATACTAAAATCTGTAAACCTAAAGAAACTAATCAAGAAGGAGGACTCTGGCTAAGATGCTCCATCCCCATTCAGAAAGCCAAAGAGGACGGACATCAGAAGAGGTAGAAAACAGAGAACAGGATAGGAACCTGCCACAGAGGGTTTCTGGAAGGCTCTACCCTGCAGGGCATCAAGGCAGATGCTGAGACCTATAGCCAAACTTTGTGCAGAGTGCAGTGAATCTTATAAAAAAAAAAAGGGGGGGGAGGGAGATAGTAAGACCTGGAAAGGACAGGAGCTCCACAAGGAGAGGAACAGAACCAAAAAATCTGGGCACAGGGGTCTTTTCTGAGACTGATACTCCAACCAAGGACCATTCATGGAGATAACCTAGAACCCCTGCACAGATGTAGCCCATGGCAGTTCAGTGTCCAAGTGGATTCCATAGTAGTGGGAACAGGGACTGTCTCTGACTTGAACTGATTGGCCTGCTCTTTCATCACCTCCCCCTGAGGGGAGAGCAGTCTTACCAGGCCATAGAGGAAGACAATGCAGCCACTCCTGATGAGATTTGATAGATGAGGATCAGAAGGAAGGAGAGGAAGACCTCCCCTATCAGTGGACTTGGGGAGGGGCACGGGTGGAGAAGGGGGAGGGAGAGTGGGATTGAGAGGGGAAAAAGGAGAGAGCTACAGGGGGGATACAGAATGAATAAACTATAATTAATAAAAATTTAGAAAAGAAAATATAAGTTTAAAAAGATACTTATTCTTGAATTAAGTCAGACTATCAGACATAAAAGTACAAAGTCTCTTCCTAGAACTGACATGATGCATTAAGCTTGCACTAAAATTCTTTATAAGAAATGCGTAAGAACTTTACTGATGTGACTATAAGGGTATTATTGAACTATACCCCAGTCTCATCCAATACTTCTATTGTAAGTACCTGAAGTAGTGTTTTTCACTGTGTTTCAGATCCAAAAATATTCTTTACTTACTTTGAATGCCTAGTTTACTTTTACATGACAAGTGTGTCTATTATGATGACCAGAGTGCTGCAAGAAAGCACCTTCATGCCTGTAGTACAGGACTAAAATACCCTCTGCATGACTTTTTGGAATCACAAACCCCATGCCTTTCTCTTCTCTTCTCTGTATCGTCTCTCTTCGTTTTTAAGATCAAAAACTCAAGGGATGATGCATATTGGAGAGGTTGTGGAGAAAGGAGAACACTCCTCCATTGCTGGTGGGAATGTAACCTTGTACAACCACTTTGGAAATAAATCTGGTGCTTTCTTAGAAAATTAAGACTAGTGTTTCCTCAAGATCCAGCTATACCACTTATACCCAAAAAATACACTACCATTCAATAAGGACATTTGCTCAACTATGTTCCTAGCAGCTTTATTTGTAATAGTCAGAATCTGGAAACAACCCAGATGGCCCTCAGTGGAGGAGTGGATACAGAAAGTGTGGAACATTTACACATTGGAATACTACTCAGTATTCTTTATTTTAGGTGCTAGATATGTCATTTCCTTCAATGTGAGGGGTCACATCTTTCTTATATTTTATTAAAATTAGCTCTTATACTGGTTGTTGTCATTAATATAACAACTGTGATTCATTTGATTTATCATCAGCACCCTCTTTCCAAGTTATTACACGTGGTTAATACCATAAGAACCTTAAGAACCCACCTATATAGGTAACTAAGATTTTTTTAAGGCTTATTAAAATAAGCCTTTAAAAGTGGGGGGGATGACTTTTTAGACTAGACCATGGTTGCTTTGAAAGTATATACTATATATACTTTGTCAAAAGAAGATCTTTTTTAAAAGGCTGAATTTCTGCTGTCATTCATATTCCAAATAAATATGAATATGTTTAAAGACCAGACCCAGCTACCCATTAATATAATATTACCATAGCAGTGTATTTAAGTCTTTCTAATAGTCAATATTAGTGATCATCACTAATATTTACCAGCAGGATTTATAGCTTGTCATTTCTTAGTGTAGTTAATTAGCACCTTTTCATTTAACAATAAACAGAAGATAGAATACGTTTTTTGATAAAGGCTGACGAACTCCCATCTAAAACCTTGACGCACAGAGGACATAAAAAGGCAGAAAATCTTTCCACAAACTTTGAAAGCACACATGACTCCAACTTCATGCATTGTGAGGTATAATACCGTCTTAACCAGTAAATTAAAAAATGGAATTCACAGCAGAAGAGCTTTTTTTTATGTTGCCAACAAGTAGCAGTCATCTACTGATTGTGGTTTACTTCACTGCTCTAGCAAGAATGTTCTGTGTGTCAATTATTTCAGGATGACTTGGAGGGGGGGTTGTAAGCTGAGCAGCTGAAAGCATATCTGTGAGATTCTAATAACCTAGGCAGAAAGAAACACTCAGAAGACTCACAGCTGGCTCCAGAGGAAGTGGGTAAAGAGGCCAGCGACTGAAAGATACATCTTTGGCCATGAACCGAGACTTCTAGCTGTGCTGGTGAGTAACGCAAAGCAGCTACATCAGGGCAGAGTGACTCACTGGGATTTGGAAAATATCTGGGATTTTTTTCCCAAGAACTCTGTAAGATTAACAAAAATCTGTACATGCCCTCTCTTGTCTCCATCTAAGCACAGATCAAGCACTGCAGCAATAGGCACAGGCTTAAACAGACACCCAGCTACTCCTGCTTAGCTCTGTTTGTTGACATTACACAGCATTGAGGCTTTTGACAATGAAATGTACAGCATGTGCCCTTTCAAAGAAACCACGGGGCAGTCAAATGTAGCAGAGTCGGGGGAGCTTCCACAGCCAGCACAATCAAACCAGCAATTAAACAGGACAAGTTTTCACCAAGGTTGCAACACTATCCTACATCAACCAGTGTCTGAAAGAAAATGAGTCTGAAAGAGGAAAATTCTTAGCAGTGAAACCACAGCAATTAAATCCTTCATCTAAATTTTAATTGAAAACCAAATATATAATTTCTTAAAAGTTTTAAAAATCTTACTTGTGAAAAGTCAACTCCCAAGCAGCTTAAGGAAAATGTCGGGCAAAGCTGAAGAACTCTCGCCTAAAACCTTGACACAGAGAGAACATAAAAAGGGGGAAAAATCTTTCCACAAACTTTGAAACCACGTGACTCCAACTTTAGGCTCTGTAATGACTTCTCCTTTTTCTCTGTTTGTTCATATTCAAAACTTTCATGGATTCCTGTACTGTGAGCAGGTGGTTTGAATTTACATCTCGGCTCTATGTAAGGCTGAGTCACAAATTAGGTAAGTTGTTTTGTGAACAAGTTTTTGTATTACTTTTTATCACCACAAAGGTTGTAATCTGTCATCTTATAGCGGCACCAAGACTGTTTTAATTACCACTTGATACCTTTACCCTGATTTTCAGCTAATTCATCAAAGAAAGTTGTGGTCCAATGAAATAAAAAGCAAACAAAAACCCAAGAGGGGAAATGAAAAAAAGAGCTTTGATAACAGCAAGACCAAGTCCTCCAGAACATTAGAGGCTCATTGGCAAAGCCTTCTTTGGTGTAGTAGCTGACCCTTTTTAACCTTGTTATTAAGCTGCGGGTAAAACAAACAAACAACAACCAAAAAAAATTTTTTTTTAAACTTCAGTTTACACATGACTTTAAATATTTGGTTTCCAAATAAATTAGGAGGATATTCTTTATTCATGAAAAACAAAACCATTCCCCAGCATTATAATGTCCTTGAGTTAGGTATTTCTCAAACTAGTTTTTAATATGGCACACAGGGTCAATCCAGAAATTTCTTCCTCTCTTGTGCTTAGAAAAAAAAAAAAAAAAAAAAAAAAAACAGCATAGAAAGAAATTCCTGTTGTGTAAAAGCTTCTGACGGCCAAGGAATTTGAGTGTTTGTACAGATTCTTAGCAGCAGTCCACATTGATCAGACTGGACAGGCACTTTCTTTGTGGAAAAAGTTCAAGGTAAGTGTTCTCTTTGCTCTAGTTTCAAAGCACAAGTCCTATTTCTCAGTGTCAATGGTAGCACTAAGTGGTAAATATTTATCTCTGTCTCTAGTGAGATTAATTGATTGTTAATTAAAGGATCTAAGACTGCTTTTCCAGAACAATTTTTTTCTTTTTATTTTTTTAAATTTATTTATTACTTATCTCAATTTATTCACTTTGTATCCCAGCTGAGGCCTCTTCCCTAGTCTCCTCCCAATCCCACCATCCCTCCCTCCTTTCCTCCCATGGCCCTCCCCTAGTCCACTGATAGGGGAGGTCCTCCTCCCCTTTCATCGGGCCCTAGCCTATCAGGTCTCATCAGGACTGCCTGCATTGTCTTTTTCTGTGGCCTGGCAAGGCTGCACCCCACAGGAGGAGGTGATCAAAGAGCTGGCCACTGAATCCAGAACAACTATTAAAGTTATGTCAAATTCACTTTTCAGATACTTCTTAGAAATTTTAACTTAATTCGACAATGATAAGAAACAAGCTGGAAGGTATGAATGTCCTGCCCCAGCTTGTGAGAAATAGCTGTCAAGGTCAACCAACATTTAAAACACAGTTTCTAGGAAACCTGCAGTAGGAACAGAGCCCTTGATGACTTTACACATGTGCTGGCATATTCTCATGGAGAAGCAAGATTTGTTGGCCAAAATCACACAGGTGTATTTTCCTCTCTATTCAGTCATACTTTCAGAATTTTCCTGTTCATGAAGTCTGGGGAAGAATAATAGCAAGGTATTCTAAAACTTTGGGACACGTGTTCAAGGCCAGCTTCAATGTCAAGCAGTTTGCTACCAGCTGTGGGCAGCATTCATCCCTGTAACCAAATGCCAGCGCTCTGCTGTTCCAGGAACAAAGAGAACAAGAACCAAAACAGCAGGACTGTCTTTCAGAACAACTGGATTTAGATTTTTCATGAAACAATCCTACAGGTATTTCAAGCAATGATCAGAAAAGTAATAGAATGAAAAACTTTAAAATTCAATTTTTATAGCTTTTTGTCAGAATCCACATCAGTTCACAGACTATTAAACATTTCTGAAATGTGGCTTAAATTTTTGAATGCTCTTTAGAGAAGCATCTCTTAAGTTAGAACTGTCCTGAATCGTTATTTTGGAATCAAAGAGTGATCAGTCAAGGTGATCCTACAACTAGGAAATTGACTTTGGACCCCAGTACATTAATTAACCAGACAATGGAAGAGTCAAATCCAAACCAGCAGTCAAATCAGCAGTGCAGTACTCCAGCAGTGCTGGGGAGATTTGCATGAGCCGCTTTGCATTGGTTTCCATGTCCACGGTTGCCCTACCAGCCTCACGGTTGGAAAGGAGAATTCTAGTGTAATCAAGGAAACAAATGTAAAAATGCAATGGTTAAAAAGAGCCTTTACCAGAGCTGCTGAGAGAGCACTGGCTACTCTTCCAGAGGACCTGGGTTTGATTCCCAGTGACTATATGATGGTTCATAATCATATGTAACTATACTTCCAGCTGGATCCAACACCCTCTTCTGGCCTCCAAAGGATTCTTATGGTTCATAGGCAGACATGCAGACAAGACACGCATCAAGTAAATCAGTTATTAATTAATATGAATTTTTATTCACTATTTCTTTGCTTATTTTATTCACTTTACATCTGGATTGTAGCTCCCTCCTCTCCTCCCAGTCCCTCCTTCCCTCTCTCATCCCCCTCTCTCCCCTACCCCTCACCAACTCATTCCGGCACATCAAGTCACATCAGGACTAAGAGCATCCTTGTCCACTGAGGCCAGGCATGGCAGCCCCACCAGGGGGATGCGATCAGAAGGTAGGCAACAGAGACCATGTCAGAGACAGTTCCTGCTTCCCTTACAGAGGGACCCACAGGAGAAGAAAGCTACCCATCCTGTGTAGGGGGCCTAGGTCCAGTGCATGCGTGGTCCTTGGTTGTGATTCATTCTCTATATGCCCCACCTGGGCTCAGATTAGTTGGCTCTGTTAGTCGTCTTGTGGGGTTCTTCTACTCTCCTGGTTTTATCCTTCCAGTCAGCTTTTCCACAAGGCCCCCCACACTCCGCCTAATGTTTGGCTGTTAGTCTCAGCAGCTGTTTTGATCTGCTGCTGGGTGAGCCTCTCTCAGAGGACAGCTATGCCAGGTTCCTTCCTGTCTGCAAGCATAGCAAGAGTATCTTCATGGTGTCAGGGCTGTGCTCTCTCCCATGGGGTGGGTCTCAGGTTGACCCACGCATTGTTTGAACAGAGATTTCCTCAATCTCTGCTCTAACTTCATCCCTGCATATCGTGAAGTCAGGGAAAATTTTGAGTCAAAGTTTATCAGTTTGTAAGTGGATATTAACCACATAGTACAAGATAACCCTACTACGATACACAAACTCCAAGAAGCTAAGTAACAAGGAGGGCTCAAGGAAGGATGCTTGAATCTCACTCAGAAGGGGAAATAGAATAGAGAGCAGAAGTGGATAAAGAGAGGAAACAGGGTAGAAGAGGGAGTCCAAAGGGAAATAAGGGTAGGAACCAGATGTGGGGAGATCATGGGCAGGAGGTCAGAGGCTTGGAGAGAGGAGAAACCTGGAGCATCACTGAGACAAGCTGGAGACCTAAGACAAGGTAGGCTCGTGGGAGGATATGAGGGGTGATTAGCTGAGACTCCTAATAGCAGGGACATGGAGACTGAGGAGGACACCTTCTAGCCAGACCTCTAATGAAAGGAGGGGACCACCAACCCACCCACAAAAACTTCGACCCAAAATCTGTCTTTTAATGGAGTCTTTATCATCTTTTTTGATGACATGGAAGAATTCTAAAACAACTGATTTAACAGAGACATCTTTAAATAGTCCAATTTTTTTTAATTCTCTAAATGCTTTTTTCTCATTTCACTTTTATTTATTATTTATTACAATTTATTCACTTTGTATCCCAGCTGTAGCCCCCTCCCTCATCCCATCCCAATCCCACTCTCCCTCCCTCTTCTTCTCCCATGCCCCTGACAGACTAGGGTCAAATAGTCCAACTTTTAAGGCCAGGGTAAAAGCTAAGATGGAGCCGCTAAACAAGTTAAATTTGAAAGAGTGTATCTGGTGTGGTATGATGCAGAATAGTTTACCATTTGGATAAACTTGGTAAAACTGTCACTCCTCCCATTTAACTAATGAACTGTAGTCTATTCCATGTGTTCCTAAAATTGTTAAGATGCTGTATTGTCATATTCTATAGACAAAGATGATTTCCCCTTGAAGGAAAGAACTGCAGAAACTGCTTCATATGTTTGGTGTCAATAAGTACTTGTGTAATAAATGACCACATAAATTAGAATTGTGACCTGATAGTGTCAGAATGCAACGCAGCTTCTAAGGTTGAATCAGAACTCAAGATTCTGCTTACTCCAGTCCTTACTTCTTACTGCACTCACACAAAGATATAAATGATAAAAAGGAGTAGGGCCCATAGCTCCAGGTTACAGATTCTACCCAGGACCAGGATGTTGACTCTGTTGGCTGTTTGACTCTTACCAAGACTTTTCCAGACCTCCTGCCCCGACATTTCAACCTCCCTCCTGGAACTACTGATAATGTGGGCATGTAACTCACTTAGATAATATGACTCCTATCTAAAATGTTTGGTAAACGACACATCATTTTTTTTTCTTTGATGCCCTGCACATGCCAGCCAAGCATTAGCCATGCTTAGCTGCATGCCCAGCCCCAACCTACATCTGCCACACAGACATGTTCAGAGTAAAGAATAAGATCAAATAGATTTAAATTATGCCAAAACACAGTTAGGCAGAAGGAAGGACACTGAAGAATCAACATTTAATAACAAATCATTCAATGCGAAACTCAATGAAGATAAAAATACAATTTATAAAAATTCATAAATATTAATGCAGTAGAAAAAGCACTCTATCCAAATAGTAATTCTTTAGACAGCTAACATTTAAAACTGTCATCATGGGGCTGGAGAGATAACTCTGTGGGTAACATGCTTGGGTTCCACCCACAGAGCCCGCTCAGAAAGCTGGGTATGCTAATACACACTTGTAAACTCAGCACTGACCAGGCAGAAACAGGTAGAGCCTTCCACCTTCCTGGGCAGCCAGCATTCCTAGTCTATTTCAGAAAATTCCAAGCCAATGAAAGGTCCCTCTCTCAAAAAAGTATTGTGGGTGGTACCTGATGAAGACCTGAGGTTGTTCCCCTGGCCTCCATGAGCACCTGCACACCACACACACACACACACACACACACACACACACACACAAACACACACACACTATAAACAAACTTTAAAGAATAAAGATTTCTAGGTCAATTCTCACTTTAGAATATTCTTACTTTAGAAAGCTGACGAAATTTAAATACTTTTAGAAAAGTTGTCAAATTGCCTGTGTCACTTTCGGTTGATCAGACACCTAAAATCTTAAGCAAGCAATTAAATTTGGATGTGCCCAGGGGTGATTTATTTCAGGGGGCTGGGGAGTCAGAGTCTCTGTCATGTAGTCTAGGACAGCCTTGGACCCTCAATCCTGCTGCCTCTATCTTCAGAGTGCTAGAATTACAGGTGTGTGAAACCCAACCTAGCAAAAGGCATTTTTGTAACTATTTTTCTAGATAATTACTCTACAGTCATGAGTTAATAATAAAAATAAAAAGAGAAGAGGAGGAGGAAAGGAGGGCAGAGGAAAGGAGTAAGAATACCAGCTCATGTTTGCGCGTCTTATCAAAAATACACTAGCTTCCAAATGGAATTAATTTCTAATAACAACTGTAAAGACTGCATTTCTCTGAGTTTTTCTTTAAGTGTAGATGTTTCTAACCAAAATCTATCAAAAACTAATTTTAATATCAAAATAGAAACAGTCTTGCTTTTCATTTGACCAGGCTTGCCACTGCCTCGTCCATTCAACGTATGGATGTATACACTGACAACATGATGAATCAATAGTATTTATTGTAGGTATGAGAACAGCCAGAGGCATCTGGAAGAGTCCAGGGTGGGAAAAGAAAGAATTGGACTCAACCTCGCCAGCAGATGAGTCATAGCCAGGCCTATCTGTTAGAGAACAGCAGGCGATAGACAATAGAGAAAGCGAGATGAGACAAACTGATGCAGGAGCCTAGAGAACACCCAGGTTATAAGAAGGATGAGTAGCTGTGAGGAAGGAAGCCTGTAAGCTGGAAGGGGGTGTTAGTGAGGGGAGAAGGTGAGGCAGCCTGGGATGCTAGCATGGAGTCTGAAATACTAATTGGAGAGTTATATGTCCCTTTTACCAGAAGCAAAGAAAATGACTCCTTTTGGCAGACCAGAGCACACTTTACAAGTTCCTGAGGAATGCTGTTTTTTTGGTTTTTTTGTTTTTTGTTTTTTGTTTTTTTTTTTCTAACTGCCAGAAATCTTCCTATAGTCCTAGACTTTAGGGTCATAGCTTTACCTAGACTCCATTTTGGACTCAGTTTGCCTGCCTGTTTTGGTGGGGTATCCTTTGGACCTGACAATGGAGCCACTGGAATCCCGGCGGCATGGGCTCTGTATGAGGACCCTGAGATCAGGTTCATCAGTGTGTTATTTCTGAGAGAGGAACAGTTAATTTGTTTTGACATGTGAAACACAGAAAACTATTACTTATGTAATTAATTGTCATGTATTGGTTTGTGACGTAATGGGTAGATAAGGGTTTAAATAGGTTTGGGCTAGGCGTGCACCTCAGATACAGAGCTGACACCAGGTTAGATTCCCCCGAGAGTGAGGCAGGTAGGGAAGAGACACACAAAAAAAGGCTTTTCTTAGTATTTTTAAGTTGTACAACAATTTAAAATTTGAATAAGCCAACCAAAATGAAAAAAATATTTGAGAAAAAAAATATTTTAAAACTAGTACTGAAATCCTCCTAGCTTTATTCTTTAATAAGTCTGTTCACCTTAAACCTGTAGACTTCTCTTTTCCTTTCACTTGTAAATTAGTTATTGCTTTTAAAGATAAAAATGAAAAGAGAAGAAGGGGAGGAGGGGAGGCAGGAGGAGGGCAGAGGAAGAAAGCAGGGTTTCTTGTTTCTCCTGAAGCAGCTGAACACTTACCCATTTGCCTAAGAAGCCACCGCACTGCAGAACAAAGGAAAACTTTAAGGTAGACAGATGGCTTCATTTGCTTAGGTAAAACTCAGCTCTGAAGAGCCTGCAGGAAAGTGAAGCCACATTGTCTAAGGAGACTGTGAGGTAGGGCTGGAGCATTGATCTCCAAGCTGCCTGAAGGGGCACCAGGGCCACTTATGTACCCCAAGGAGGGGCACCTCCTCCAGGCACTCACCTCCAGCTCCCTTGCTGTCTAAACCAGCCAACTCCTGCATCAGGAGGTACTGACTGCTGGCCAGTGTGCCCAGAGAGGTCATGTAACTAGAGTATGTAACCTTCTCTATTGATGAAAACCTAAAAATTCTGCCTTGCAAAGACAGTTTCTATTGTATCTTCCTCTCCTGGGTCTCTTTGCTAACAACCTTGTCACTGTTTGTCAAGGAGGGGCTTTTGCTGCCCTGGAGGTTTTTAATTACTCAGACTAAGGGCACCTGGTCACAATTTTCACAGTAAGTGAGAAAAGGCTTTGCAAAGAGTTGACTCCTGAACTGCATTCAGGACTGAAACAAAAGATGAATTATTCACACCTGCATCGGCTGTGCACCAAACCACGCTTCATGGCTGTTTGCTGGGGGACGCATGCTTCCCTCCATTCTCTCAGCCCAGCCTTCCTTGCAGGGAGGGTCAGCCAGGGCAGGAACCTGACGTAGAACGAACTTTTTCTTTCCCCATTCCCACGTCTTTGGTTGTATTTTTTTAATTGATGCGGATTATTTAATCACGGGTAATTATTTTCATAGCAGCTGCTTCCTTTTCTAGATACCTCTCCATCTAGAGAGAACAATACCCAATCTAGTTTCACAGATCATTATTTACAATCTTAGAATGTTGTGACAGTCAAAACCAAAAATGGGTCAGAAGGTCCCACCCCACAACATGAGTGGGTTAATATTTACAGTGAGAGAAAGGTAGCAACAGCAAGTAATGAGATCCGACAGCTCTGAAGGTTTAGGATGCAAGTCTGACTTGAACGTGGTTTCTAAGGGCCCTTTGTCTGCTCGAGACTTGGTTGGTCACTATGACAGTACTCTTTACACATTAAATAAAGTTGCATTTCACTGTCAATGAACAAAGAGTAGGCCATGCTTTAAAACATGCGTGGGGGCAGGTACAAATTCAATTTAACCTCTTTTAACATATGTATTATTTTTATTATTATGCAATTTATACTTAGACTTTGTTTTTCGGAACGGTTTCAGGCCAAGAGATTTCTTATATAGCCCTAGCCTCCCTTATTGTCAGTATTCGCCACCTGGGTGTGGCCTTTATTTTGAGTAACATGTGTTCACTTAACCAGCTGTGTGAACTGAGCAGGGCACATATGACCACCATGTGGTCATAGTTCACATGGGGGTTTCTTTCTTCCTTATGTCCTATGTTAGCTGAGGTAGGATAAGTGTGAAATAGTATGAATTCACCATCATCTTACATAGTTTAGCTTCACTGCCCTCAAAGCTCTCTATGTGCTTCTATCCATACTTTCTTTCTGTTGAACCAAAGGAGCTAATAATCTTTCACTATCAGCATAGTTTCCCTTTTCTAGACTATCATATATTTGAGGACATATAGTACCTTTGCAGACTTTCTTCATTGGCTTCATAATCAATTTTTCTTTCATTCCTTAATTTTTACTCTTTGCAGCTTCTAGACACAAAACAGCCTATTTTTCTATTCACAGCTAAAGAGCATCTTGGTCACTTCCAGGAATTAGCAATTATGACAAAAGCTGCGGCAGACACCCACTATGTGGGGTTCTCCATGTTGACATGTTTTCAACTTGTGAATACTGAAGAATGGTTTTTATCTTGGTTTGCAACACCAGACATGAATCTCTTCATATGGAGCAGGCCTTAAACATGAACAGAAAGCTGTTGATTGTACCCAAAATAATCTTGCAACCATTGAACCTGCCATCACATCTTACTTGTCATTTTGACAGTGTAGAATCCGCAACAGTTTTCACTTTGCCTTCTAGCATTACCAAAGGTGGCCGGCAGTGAGGGCCTTCCAGGTCAGTCCACCTTATTTCTCTGGGTTTTATAAACAACACACGCTTTGTCTTCGACGATAGGTCTCACCATTTAATTCTGGCATGCAACCAAGACTGATGGCATGCTGGATTGGGGTGAGCAGGGAAGTCTGGTGCTTAGGACAAAATCTAGCAACCACCAAACAGGCTGGAATGCTTTCATATGCTCTATCTCCTTTTTTTCTAATTTTTCTATTCTTTACTTCCTCATTTTTTTTTTCTCACAAAGAACATTTCTTGGCTAAGTTTGAAGAATTTCTGTATTTCAGCCTCCTGAAAACCAGAGAAAAGCAAGCATCATCCAACTGTATTTCTTTATTTCATTCTTGTCAGTCAAATTTCATCCCAAACTGCCCACCTCCTCATTCTTTGTCCCTTTCATTGACTGTTCTACATACATTTCTCTCCTTGCCTTTTTCCTCTGTCAACCCAATACTAATCATTTGTCTTAATGTGAGATTTTTGTTCATCTGGTGTGGCTCTATATTGTAAATGCATGAAACTGGGAAGAAATTTTACTGAGTGAGGTCCACATACATAGTCTCCTTCACATGTAGAGCACAGCTTCTAATATTTTTAGTTGAAAGTATTTTTTTCCGTGCGATATATTCTGATCGCAGTTTTCCCTCCCTCATTTCCTCCCATATTCTCCCTTCCTTCCTGACCATCCAACTCTGAATCTTCTTTCTCTTTAAAAGACAAATAGGCAAGTAAAAAAGAAAAAAAAAAGAAACACACCAAAAAAACATATAAAAACACAAAATCAAAAACCATAATATATAAACAAAAGGCCATTAAGGTAAAAGATGCCTGAACAAAGCATTATGAGAAAGAAAGTCCCCATAAATTCTATTGCTTATTTTGCATTGGCCATCTACTGCTAGGCATGGGACCTACCCTTGAGTGTAGTTTGTATACCTAATGAAACTCCATTGGAGAAAACTAATTTTTCCTTCGCATGTGCCTATCTATTGGAGACAGCTTCTGGATTACGGATGGGGCTTATGTCTACTTCATCTCTCAGAGCTGGGACTCCATCTGGCTTGGACTCTGGTTCTTTCCATATTTCCATTATTCTCTTTCACAGAGTTCCCAGAGTCCTGAGGGGAGGGGGTTGATGAAGACATCCCATCTAGAATTGAGTGTTCTGTCTGTCTCAGTCTCTGTCTCTGTCTCTCTGTCTTTCTCTCTGTCCACATTGTCCAGTTGTGGGTCTTTGTACTTGTTAAGGCACTGAGCTATAACTATAGTAGAATGTCTTTAGGAGTCATTATACTGTTCTGTTCCTTTAACAGAACAATAGTATTTGGTTTTCCTGTAAGTCCGTGGCCTATCTGATCTTGGGTTCTTGGCTACCTAATCAGTCTTGGGCATGGGTTCCATCCCATTGAGTGGACCTTAAATCAGTCAGTGGTTGATTACTCTCACAAGTTTTTATGCTACTATTGTAGCAGCTTTTCATCCAAGAAGGTCACCATTGCAGATTCAAGAATGTGTAGATGAGTTGGTTCTCTGGGGTTTGTCTGGTTTTCCTGGAGAGACCAGGTCTCATCCCCAGGCCAAATTTTCTAGAAGAGAAGACCTGTCTATCTGCTATCATCACTGAATGCAGGCAACTGACCACCATTTCCTGTGACTGTGACTACAGGTAGGAGGAGACGCATGCAGACAGTGTGCTGTTTGCCTTGGAACTAATGGGATCTGGGAGCTCAGAGGTCCTCGCTGTGATCCACTGTGACCCACCAGCATGAGCAACTCTTAGGCACTGTTAGAAATGCAGGTGGCTGAGGTCCACCTGCCTCTGGCCCAGCAGCTGCACTTTGACAATGCTTCAATACTCATGTTTGAACCTCAGATGAATATGAAGATGCTGGGGCTAGAAAAATGGCCTTGAGTCAGACTGCTAAGAAGGACACTGGACACGATATTAGAAGTAAAATGTCATATGAAGAAAGAGACTGGTGACTCTTTGGACTACCTCAAAGTAGTAGGCATGGTGTGCCCATTCCCTTGTCCTGGTCTCTGCATAGACACTGCTCTTGTGCTCACACCATGCTAGGAGAAAAACGAGTCTGCTGGAATAGTTGCTCAGAACAGTGTCCTATGTATAAAATAGTCCTCTGAATGAATCACGGTGAGTACATAAAGACCACCCTAAGATGCTGTTATATTTTACAGTGTTTGTTTAGTTACATTTAGCATCCCATCTGTACCAATTAAGTCATAAATTTGTTTAGATACTGCTGGGGAGGGAAGAGCATGTTCTTTGAAAGTGGTAATAAGCCAACAGGTTTCAAAGCAGTAATGCTTAGTAAACTATATACACAGCCAATGTGTTATGAACACAGCATGACATATCATAATTAAAGAGGAGGTGTAGCTGGTAATAGAATATATGGAAATATGTTCATTGAATTGCAGGATGCAGGTGAATTAATCACTAATGGATTTTTTTTTCAGAGAGACAATCAAAATGTGTGAACTACTATCAAATAATTAGAAGCTGGGCACAGTGGCTCATGCCTTCAATCCCAGCACTTGGGAGGCAGAAGCAAGCCAGTCTCTGAGTTTGAGGCTAGCCTGGTCTACTGAGAAAGTTCCAGGATGGCCAGTGCAACATACACATAGATACCCTATCTCGAAAACCAAAGAAGAAAGGGGAGGAGGAAGGAGAAGGAGAAGGGAGAGAGGAAAGAGGGAGAAGTAAGGGGGAAAAAAGAAAAAAAATAACTGGAGGCAAGAAAGTGGTTACAAGTTCTTTCAAGTAGACATATGAGGTAATGTCATAGACTATAATTAATGTTTGTAAGGACAGAATCAAGAAAGCATCATAGAGGGCTGGAGGATGTCACGAGTTTTTGTGTTTTTAACATTCCCTTTCATTGATTACATCACAGAGCAAACTCCCAAATAAAGTCTGTGGGCACTCACCTTGCAAAACTGTTTCATTGCTCAAGGACAGATACTGAAAGGGGAAGGAAGTCAGGGCTGTAAAGCTGTAGCAAATACAGTTAAAAAAAAAAAAAAGCATTGCAGCCACAGCTCAACAAGCCAGTATGGAACTTTAAACTGCACCTTAGATTCAATAATGAGACTTTGACATTATGATCCAGAATGATCCAGGGACATCCCAGGAGGAGTTAGCCGGGGGCCCTGAGAGCGGGGAGAGAACAGGCAGTGTCCATCTGATAATGGCAACTGCACGACTTCTTCACCAAATGCACTGCTCTGGAAATAGACGCACTACAACCCATCACACACAGTAGTGCCCTTAGCCATAAACATTAGCATGGTGCTTTCATGTGAAATTTTAATTTGATGTAATTTTTTAAAGCAGCCCTTTACTATCTGCAGCCTACCAGTAAGGATGTGTTCAGGGCTCAGGTTTATTGGGGAGAGATGTAGCCCAGAGGTACAGCACTTGTCTAGCATATGTGAGGGCTTGGGTCCAGCCCTACCACTGTAAATATACATACATACATGCATGCACGCATACATATATACATACATACATACAATTATAAGAGAATTAATGGTCGGCATGTGTATATTGTTTTTCCAATCTACAATTTTGCAATCATCCTTCGCTAAAATGATTTTTCTAAATATGTTAGAGCAATTTCAGAAACATCAGGACCACACCTGGAGTGTTCCCTTACTCATTTGTTCATCTGAAAAGTTCTAGGCTTAGATTATTTCTTCCTGAGTGAAACAAGGTTCAAGATAGCGAGCAGCCATATGGTCACTCCAGGTTGCTGAAGTTATCAACACCTGCTTTGTGAACTGAGCCTTTCGGTTTAATTCAGATTGGTACAAAGAATCTTTTCTTTGTACCGCCACAGTGAAAGGCCTCAGCTGGCATCCATCAGGCAAATGTGATAATCCCAAGCAATGCCACTAGGCAGAGCTCTTGTCACAGTTGTTAACAAGCAGGGCTAAATAAAAGTCACTACATAAAATGTGTAAGGATGGCAGAACATGTATATTAGCAGATATTTGCAACAAGGCCTGGCATTCTTAAAAAGAAAAAAAAAGAATGTTTTTATATGAAAATATGAAGTTGATATTTTAAAACTTCAATTAAATATTTTTTTTATTTAATTAGTTCTTAAACTGTAATGGTAAGTGTGTTCCTGTCAAGTCTCTGCAGAATTCAAAGCCTTACCCCCAAACTCACCATCTTCACCCATATATCCTCAGTGCTCCAAGCTGCAAATGGGCTCTGCATCTCTTGAATGAAAATTGTTTTCATTACAAATTCCATATTGACATTTACTCAGAAAAAATACTTTGCATAGCATTTTAGGAAAATACACCTGTAGGGGGATTATTTTGAACCATCTTGCATATCTGTGATCAGAAGTGCACATGCCTGCATGTATGTGGCATGTTTCTTTGTGCTCGGGTGCTATCAACATCATGCTGGCTTACTAATATCAAAGGGAAGTTGGTTTGTATGATTTTTTTTTTTCATCCAGGATTGACATTTGCTTTGAGTACCCTGTAGCAGTATAGATAAAAGACGGTCACTGGCCGTAGTTTGTGGTTCTGACAGAACACCGGCGAAGGGAAGGAAGGGGTCTGTTTGACTTACAGGTTGCAGTCCATCATTGAGGGAAACCAAGGCAGGAATTTGAGGAGAAAGCTGGTGTCAAACACTGACTCTGAGGCTGTGGAGGAGAGCAGTCTCCTGGCTGGCTTGCCCAGCTACCTTAATTATTTAACCTAGTCCCGTTTGCCCAGTACTGCCCACATCAGGCTGGACCATCCCACATCAGTGAGCAATGGAGAAAATGCCCCCCGACGCACATGCCCACGGGCCAACCTGATGCAGGTAATTCCTCCGTTTAGATTCCCTCTTCACAGACAAGTCTAGGTCTGTGTTGAGTTGACGAAAAGAGCCAAGCCACATTTTTAACCTTTCCTGGCACTGTGAGCCTTACTTCCGGGCCTTGCAAAGCAGCCAGGTCACCGCGAGTGAGGAGCAGATGGAACAGGCGGTAGTAAGATATTATAAACATTTTGAAAATGGTTCTACTAAGCCAAGCGGCCTGCGGAGTGAGAGCAGGGGAGAGGGGGAGAGAGCAGCGACCTGAAGCTAAGACTCTCCAGCGGATGGCAAGCACTATCAAATGACGCTGGTGTTAAACAGGGAGCTAGAGAGTCCTTGGAGCGCTGTGAGGAGCAGCTGTTCGCCTGCTGGAGAGTCTGGCAGCCATTTTCTACCTAGCACCTATTAGGTTAAAGGAAATGTGGGCCAAGAGCTACAGTAAGCCCAACTTTGCCAAAAGCAGGATGTTTCATGGACACACCCAAGACGATATTCATACAAGACCCGTAGGATGGAACCCAACTCCTTTTACTGATATGGCTACACAGTAAAATCTTACACTGCTGTCTCAGAATGCCTTTGAGACAGCATTGCCTTTCTAAGAGCCACGCCCTACTGGATCCTTTTCCTACCTCCTGACCGTCTTCAGCCTGGGGTGGGCTTCTACCCTCTTGTCAAAAATCCTCCAAGGAGGAATCAAGCTGGTACTGACCCGGAGGCTTCCTTCCTCCCTAGTGGTTAGTACTCATGGTGTCAGCGCGTACCATGAGGGCTGCCAGTCATTGGCAGTGCTACCCAGCTGTAAATCCTGTGAACTACAACAATGACTGACCTGGCAAGCTGTGCCTGAAGATAGAAGAGTGACACCGATATCTCTGGGGTAACCAATGGCTGTCTCTTTGGACTTAAGGCCTACTCCATCAGGAGGAGCTGTAAGCGAAGAATCCATGGTTGTAAGGTCATAGATCCTGGAGGAGAACCTACTGCGACCATTTTGATAAACTGAAATGGTATCTGACTGCCTTCTATATGCTTACCCTTATGCCCAATAGATAAATGTTGCTTCTCTTTGCTGTAGGTGGGGGCTATTACAGGGAACCATAACTTGCCAAAGTACAAAGACTAAACGGCTGTGTTGTGCCCACCCCCAAATAGGACCTATATAATCTATAGCACAGCCCCTATATTCAAGGCTTAGAAAATGCCACAAAACAGGAGGCAGGGACATTGTAAGCACCAAAGGACCAGGAAGGGTGCTGCGAAGCAGTGTCTTCTGGAAAGGACAGAGATATTGTGGCCACGAACTCTCAAAGTTCTAGTTGCCTGCAGAATACCACACCAGTCAACATTCCAGAATGGATGGAGACAAAGATCCAAGAGTCCCACCCTCACTTGAAGAGCTGCAGGTAACTGGTTCCTGCTGCACGATGAAGATCAGCTTTCTATAGAGAAAAGCCGAAGTGGTCAGCCCATGTGCAAATGGACAATACTATATGCGTGCACACACATATATGTACATATATAGGTATATATACCTATATATGTGCAGGAGGCAGAATCAGAGAGAGTAAGCTAGAAATGACATGAGTCTTTAAACTCTTAAAACCTTCAGTGTCATACTTGGTCCGAAAAGGCCACGCCTCTTTCTTTAATGTTTTTTTAATTTATTTTTTTCTCATACAATATATCCTGACTACATTCTAAACCCCCTTCACCTCCAAGTTCTCCCTCACACCTCCCCTCTCCTCCAGATCCACTGTCCCTCCGTTTTCCTTCAGAAATGAGCCAACCTCCCAGAGATATCAACTAAACACAGCATACCAAGGTGCAATAAGACCAGGCTCAAATCGTCATATCATAGCTGGATGAGTGGCTACAGAGATAGCTCAGTACTTTAGAGCACTGACTGTACTTCTGAAGGCCCCAAGTGCAATTCTCAGCACTGACAATGGCAGATCACAATTGTCCTCGCCTCCTCTTCCCGTGGATCCAACACCCTAGCACAGTTATAAATGCAGGAAAAACACCAATGCGCATAAAAATAAAAAGTAAAAAAAAAAAAAAGTTAAAAAGAAAAGATGGATGAGGTGACTCAGTAGGAGGAAAAGGGCCCCAAGAGCAAGCAAAAGCATCAGAGACACTCCCACTGTTAGGAATCCCACAAACACACACACACACACACACACACACACACACACACGCACGCGCGCTAAACAATCACATATTTTCAGAGGACCTAGTGCAGATCCATGCATGCCCTGTGATTGCTACTTCAGTCTCTGAGAGCTCCCCCTGAGCCCTGCTTAGTTGATTTTGTAGACCTTGTTCTCCTGGTGTCCTCCACCCTGCTGGCTCTTATAATCCTTCCTTTCCCTGTTCCACAGGGCTCCCTAAGCTTGGCCTAATGTTTGGCTGTGGGTCTCTGCATCTGCTCCCACCAGCTGTCACAGGAGGCCTCCCTGATGACTATCAGGGTAAGCAAAGATCTATAAACTTGTGGGGTTTTTTTTGTTTTTTGTTTTGTTTTTTTGTTTGTTTTGTTTTTTTTCCAGTCATGTTTGGCTCTACCCTAGGTCTCTGGAACATCTGCTTTCAGGTTCCTGGCCATCCAGGCAGGGTTGGGCATGAATTTCCTCTCATGGCTTAAAATTAGACTACCTATTGGTTGGCCACTCCCACAAGCTCAGAACCATCGTTGACCCAGCACATCCTGCAGGCAGGACAGGTTGTAGGTCAAAGGTTCTGTGACTGGATTGGTATACCCAATTCCACCACTGGAAGCCTTGCCTGGATACAGAAGATGGATGGTTCAGGCTCCAAACTGTCCATTACTAGACATCCTCACTAGTATCACCCTCAGAGGTTCCAGGAAGTTTCCACTCTACTAGGTTTCCATTTTGCCCCCCAAATTCCTCCTAATTCCAGCCATCTCTACCCATATTCTCTCTCTCCATCTCTTCCACCCTACCTGATCCCTCCTTTTCCATCGCCACCTGCCTGTCTACCCACAAAATCTATTTTATTCCCACTTCTCACTTAGAGCCCTACTTGTTACTTAAAGGTCACACTTGTTAAGCATCTTCCAAAAATGCCACCAACTGGAAACATTTCTCATTCAAATCACTACATACATACATATATACTACATGCATACATATGTACATGCATGTGTGTAATAATAATAATTATAGAAGACAGTTTGAGGGAGGGTGTGGGGAACATGGGAGGAGGGAGGGTGAACTGATGAAAATACATTATACTTCTGTATAAAATATGATAGAAAACAAAGCCAAAACAATTCTCTAAGACTTGGCTGAAAGGCCGTCCTGAGAAGGTTCCTGGCACCCCAGAAGCTCCCTTGGGAACCTGAACAACACTCTACTTTTTTATATCTCATTTAGACTGAGATGCCCATCTTTTCTGAGTATCACCAAGCTTTGCCCACTTGAACCAAGCTCAGGGCCTGCTGTTCCCCATGCTGCTGCTTCCATGTCATGAGCGCTTGCTGGGTGCATCGTATCATTTTAATCTGCCTGTCAGCTCAACAGCTGTGCAACTCTGGATATATTCCTCAATAACCCCACCTGTGGAACAGAGTGGTAATAGTCTTGCCCTGTTGGTTTGCAGTGAAGCTTGAGGTGCATCTCAAACCTCACACCAAGCCACACAGTTGGCAAAGGATGGTTGAAAGTCAGACTAGTCTCAATGCCCCTGCTTGACCATCAATCACATTTAAAAGTTACTTAGACAAAAGAGGGATATTTTGAGTGGGTTTACTGAACACATAACAAGAGTGCTGAACTCAATACCATGCCTGCCGTTAATAAGATAGAAATTGTTAAGACCTTTGTGATCAAAGTTTCATCCTTCACAAATGAAGAGCAGGCACAGAGAAAAAGAAAAGTTGCAGATACTCAATATGACCACTAGCACCCCCGTGGAGTAAAAAGGGGCAAAATATATCATACCTGTACTCAAAGAGTTTTTTGGACCAACAGAAAATCTCCAAGTCACCCAATCCCTAGAGGGCACTAGCTGTGCTGAACTTGTCAGTCTGTGTTCCCCATGGCTTGGATTCTTGATCAGGCCGTGCATTTTATTATTGTGTTAGAGTATTGTGCTAGAAAACACTAGTTAGCTTAGAGTGGAAATGTAGAAAAGCATTTCACACACACACACACACACACACACCCTCATATAACAGAAAACCTCTCCCACAGCAAACTTGATGGCCCAAGCATCCCTGGAAGGAATATTTTTCGGTATTAATGTTCAATTTGCCACCTTCCTCTGTGGAACTTGGATAAAAGCTTCCCAGCCCATGTGTACCACAGTCTGAAAAGACCAACTGCTTCTCCTGTCCACCTTTCTACTAGGTTCCTCCCTATTTATGGGTCCTTCCTGAGGGAATATTTTTACACAGTCTGAAGCAATGAAATCATGTGTCAACTATGCAAACCAAACAGATAGCAAAGAATGCCAGCAAATCAATAGGAAGCATTCATTTGCCTAGGAGTAGAGAACAGAGATCATGTAGAGTAGCAGGTAGCAATGCCCCCAACTGAACTGACAACGATACATGCCTGTAGGGCTTCTTTGCAGAGCCTCATCGATAGTGGCACAGAGCAGAGATTTGCTTTTGTTTGGTTGAGAACACGCTAAAACTGAGTGTAGGTTACAAGGTGGATGAAGTGTCACTGGACAGACATCTACTGCTATGTCATAAAAAAAAAAGGACATCCAGGAGCCATTCTTTCCCAGAACATCAAAATCCTTGGCAAGTACCGTTAGAGCCCATCATTTCCACACTCTGGAAACTAGTCAGAGATTTACATCAATTAGGTACAGCTGAGATGGCTGAACAGGCAGATCATAGCAGCGTTATCCAGCCATCCTTGGGCTATGACCTCTAAAAGACCACAATCTATATCCCGGTGAGGTCGTCCGGTTCTAGAGAGAGCACAACATGCCTCGGTCCCCATAAATTGTTTTCTACTGCTTTAATCTGAGATTTACCCCAAAGGAATACAGCAAAGGCTTCCTGGGTTCTATCCACCTCACAATACAGGGATGATTTGTTCTTAGAAAGGAATGAGACCGAATGAATGAGCTCTGCCACTTGGGGCAAAACAACTAGGCATATCCCGCTGAGAAAGCCAGGCAGGGAGATTGTAGAGCAATTGCACACAAGACTAGCTTGACAAAAAGATTATCATAATCAAATTTGTTATTTAACATATTATTTCAGTATGGTTTTACTTACTGTGTGCCATCAGAAAGCATTTCCTAAGGGGCTAGAGAGACAGCTTATCAATTAAGAGCACTGGCTACCTTTTAAGAGGACCAGGGTTAAAGCCCGGGACCTACAAGGTAGCTCACAGGCATCTACAAGTCCAGTTCCGGAAGGTTTGATGCCCTCTACTGGCCTCTGATGGCACCAGATGTGCATATGGCACACAGGCTGACCTGTAGGCAAAAACACCCATATACATTAAATAAATAACTATAAAAGAGAATCTGCTTTTGGAAAGAAAAAAAGCACTTTCTGAAGACAGAATGCATCCTGAGGGAAGAGCTGACAAGACTATTATCTTTCACCTCTGGTTGGTCTTTAAACTCAGAGAAAGTATAAATGAAGTGAGGCAACCCAGAACCAGAAAGACACTCATGGTATATACTCACTTATAAGCGGATATTAGCCATATAACACAGTTTAATTATACTACAATCCACAGACTTAAAGAAGCTAAATGACAAGGTAGGCCCTAGAAAGGATGCTTAATTCTCATTCAGAAGGGTAAATAAAATAGACAGCAGAATTGGTTGAAGAGAGGGAACAGGGCAGGAGCCTACCTCTGAAAGACTCTGAGACTCATAGCCAAACTTTGGGCAGAGCACAGGGAGTCTTATGGAAGAATGGGGGGATAGAAAGACCCAGAGGAACAGGAGCTCCACAAAAGACCAACAAAGCCAACAAATATGGGCCCAGGAGGGTCTGCAGAGAATGATGCACCAACCAAGGACCATGCATGGAGAGGACCTAGACGCCTGCTCAGATGTAGCCCATAGGCAGCTCAGTCGCCATGTGGGTTCCTGAGTAAGGGGAGCAGGAGCTAGTAAGAGGAGCAGGGGTTGTCTCTGACTTGGACTCTGTTGCCTACTCTTTAATTACCTCCCTCCTGGCCAGGCGGTCTTGCCAGGCCACAGAGGAAGAGAATGTAGGCAGTCCTGATGAGATCTGATAGTCTGGGGTCAGATAGTAGGAGAGGAGGACTCCCCTTTCTGAGGCCTAAGGGAGAAGGATAGGGAGGAAGAGGGAGGGAGAGAACTACAATTGGAATGTAAAAAATAGTTGCAAAAAATAGTTCTGTGTTAAAAGAAGAGAGAGAGTCAGTATAGAAGAGCACTGACTGCTTAACGTGATGCTTCCGGCTTGAAATATTTATTTACAGTTTTAAAAGGAATTTCTTACCCAAAAGAATGTTCTTATATTTTGTAATTCAGTTATTGACTTTAAATGAAAGTGACTTCTTCAATAAAACTAACACACACACAAACCCCCAAAATAAAAACAAAAACAAAGTAGAAAGTAGCTGGGCATAAGATGCTACCCACTGCAGCAGCTCACAGGACTTCCTGATATCCTGCTTCAGAAGAGACACGTTGCAGAATTCATTCTCTTTCAAAAAAATAAGTTGTTTCTTAATGTGTGGCCCACTTCAGCCTTTGGCAGTTCAATGTGTGTGACTTTCTTTGGCAGGTTCTTTCTTTCTTTCTTTCTTTCTTTCTTTCTTTCTTTCTTTCTTTCTTTTTTTGTCATTTTGCAGTATTGAGGAACAATATTTTGAATTTTAAGAGTTTTGAAAAGGTCTTAAAATTTGCATGCAAACTGATTTGAATAGAAAGGTCAAGAAAGATGAGGCTAAGAAGAGACCCCAAAAGAGGCTCCATTTTGAGCCCGAGAACTTGTATGTATGATGCTACATTCCTAGAGAAGAAGGAAGGCAGCAGATGGAACGAAATTTACTTATCAGCTGACGTGGAAATGGAGAGATGATCTGGGATTACCAAGGCAAATCCAGTGTAATCATGAGGGTCCTTGTGGGCAGAGGAGGCAGAAGGCTCAGAGACAGTGGAAGACTGGGAGATGCTATGCTGTAGGAATAGGACACCAGACATGAACATAAAGCTTAGGCTGTCTCAGGAAGCACATTCTCTACCAACCAGTTAGACGACTGGTAATTTGAGTATCTAATGCAGTCCCTGCACAGAAAATCTCGAAATGCTATAACTTAACATATAAGAGAGTTGATATTTTCCCAAGACATTAATAATTCAAAAGCTTTATGCAACATTACCAGCTGTAAAGATGAAAGAAATTCTATAAAATGTTAATACAAAGAAAGTAGTTCCTGACCTGCCATTTTTAGTGGTGAAATTTTCTACCTTTGTCCTAGAAAAATGAGAAATTACAGAGCAATTGTCATACAGGGAAGCAGTTAAAGGGAATGAAGGAGACGTGAAGAGAAATTGGTAGATGTACCAAGCGATTACTTACTGAGATATGATGTTATATTGCTCCATTTTTTGACGTGCCATCAATATACTTTTTAGCTTTTTGAATTTGCTTTAATTTTTACATTTTAAATAAATATACAGCTTGTATCTTAATTTGCATTCGAATAGTGCATTCTTTATTAACATGACATAAACTTCCATGTCCACTGTACCTGGAGACCAGGCTCTTTGTTAAATGGCCACATGGCCTTGTCCTGGCTCTCTTTAACCTCCCAGCTGAAGGTGGTTAACCCCCAGTTAAACACCAAGGTCCCTACCCCAGCTCATTTAGTCATCCCAGAAGCTGAGCTTGGGTTTGAACTAGAGTGTAAACTCGAAGGCCTGGGCGGCTTGTCACAAACCAGTCTCCCAGAATGTGGTCCCCAAAGCGGCAGGTTCTGAGCTCGAAAACGAGCTGCTGTCTCTATTTTGATCAGCTTGCAGGGGATCCTGACGCTGAAGTTTCCGAACCACTGCCCACGGTGTTGCAGCTTTCCTAAGCCCAGTCATAATCTATTTATATCTTCTTTTGCTCTCTGGGGTGAAGAGGTGTTCAGAGTAGCGGTCTATGGCACGCGTAGTTAAGTACTGACGTTCGGTTTCAAACTGCAGCAAGCACTGGGAAGCCCATCTGGAGCCTTTGGGGTCTAGAATTTCTCCAGTGTTTTAAGTCTGACAGCGAGGCGCCACCGTGTGGGAGAAAGGCGGCCCTGCATAAAAATAATCTGCAGTGACCAGTTGACTTCGAAATTTTGTTAGTTGTTTGGTCTTTATTTACCACGGCAGTTTATACACAAGAGGAGGTGATTTTGTATAAATAAATAAGTAAATAAAGATTGAATTAATAAATGTATGAATGAACGAATAAAACAAAGCAAAGAAGGCATAAAAATACACAAAACATACAATGTCTTCTTAGAGTCTAATCGCCATTTTCATGTTTGCTCACATCCGTCTTCGCTCTGGGGCCAGCAACAGCAAGCAGACTGGCAAGAATCAGGAGCTGAAGCAGCAACCTGCTATGCAACTGAGCAGAAGTGAAATCCGTGCTCCCGGAGACCATCCCCTCAACAGAAAGGTTTCTCTCCGCAAACGGTTTCCTTTGTTGGACTGTTGAAAAATAGGTGTGTATGTTCAGGTGCAGCCTGGATTCTAAAAATGATTCCAGCCCATCACCCGGCACGCTAAGGTATTTGGTGTTTATTTAAACTTTTATTTGTTCATGTGCTTTCTTCTTTGTTTTGTTTCCTTCTTCCATAAAGAACTCAAATTCCTAAAGTAATCTGTGGTCATGAATTATGTGGAGATGTTAAAACTGTCTACACCTGGTTTCTGCCCCTTGGCTGTTTATTCTTATTTGACATGTGGGTGCAACTTACACAGAGCCATGATTAACTGTTGAACAGCCAAAAGCTCAAAACAATGACTAAAACAAAAAGCCTTTGGAGTTGTTGTTTGTTTTAATTTGTTCTGTTTTAAATCTGATTGAGACTAACTAACCAAACAGCAGAAATCACCCAGGTCACTCCAGTCAGCTTTCCAGAAGCAGATATAGGCAGAAATGTTATCACTAAATGTTAAAATGATGACTAGAAGGATGAGAAATTGAAATTTCAAATAAGGGTCAGCTATTAACAAGTCGTATAGGCAGAAATATTATCACTAAATGTTAAAATGATGACCAGAAGGATGAGAAATTGAAATTTCAAATAAGGGTCAGCTATTAACAAGTCATCCAAAACAGGTGCAATGCGCATGGCTGTAATCCCAGCACTCAGGGAGGCAGAGGCAGGCAGATCTCTGTGAGTTTGAGGCCAGCCTGCTCCAGTACAGCCAAGGCTACACAGAGAAACCCTGTCTCTAAAAACCAAAACCCAAACCACCAACCAACTAGACAATCAAGAAAAGCCCCCAAAATTAGCAGAAGCAGATGGCAAGGGGCGAGTTTCCTGTGGTTCTGAGATTATTTATATTGTAAACACGAAGGCTCCGCCGCACTCTCTCTGAAGCATGCGCATTCACTGCTCCTAAACTTTATGTCTTTGGGTGAGTGGAAGCTTTCAGCGCTCATCAAGGCTTTATCTCTGTTTGAAATGGTCGTCTCTGTGAGTTTCATGCATTTTTGTTAATGTTCTACTTCTTCTAGTGCTCAGATGTTTACATATTTGAGAGGATATTTAATGTATATTATTTATAAGTTCTGAAAACAAAGTGCTTCTTGCTGTTGTAAGCCACTGTTAACAGGGATTGTTAAAGTATTAGCAACACTGGTGAGAGATATCGCTCTCACCTCAGAGGAAAGACATAGTTTATTCTGGAATTAAATACGAGTGACCATGGCTCGGGAACATAGATTTAGATTTCCCCAAATGCCATGTTCCAACGAGGTAGCAATTTGATGAACTTTTTGTAGTAACAGAATAAGGAAAGCCATAAATCATGCCACCTTTCAAATGCTGGTGAAAAACATCAGGTAGGTGGGTTATAGTGAGATGGAAGACGCTGGATGTTACCAAACAACACTCCGCCTCTTGATTAGTGAAAAAAAAAATAGAGAGAGAGTTTTTTTAAGTTTATACATTCCAAGATATGTTGTTATTGTTTTTCATCCATGCTGGGATTAGTTACAGAATGTTGGGTCTGAGACCGGGTGTGGGGGAGGGGGACAAGGAATAGCTGTTTAGTAAGATAAACATCACCCAAATAAATTGCAATTAGGCTCTGACCTGCGACATCCCAACCTCTTTGCATCTCTGGAGTGTTAATCAGTCAATCAGCCTTTGCAGACACAGATTCCTTCCAGGAAATCCTGTTTATGTTTAGGAAACCTTTATTCAGGACCTGCTCACTAACCACACATCATGACGGGGTTGGAGGGGGAGGGAAATTGCGGGGAGGGGAAGCTCTGCAAGTGCAAATACATAGCTTTGGAGCAGTTGGAGTCTGTAGACAAATATTTCTAAGAGGAAGATGTGAGAGGTGAAGTGAATGTGGCTAAAACTGACCTAATGGGAATCTTGCTGAAGACTGGACAGTGACCAGATACCACCTAAGTGATTAGCGGGGGATGAGGGGCCTGATCAGACAAAGAATTTGATGAGGTACCAAAGGGCAGGTTTCTAGATAGACTCACTTAGCAGAATTGTCTTCTAGAAGTAGATTTTAGAAACAAGTACACAAGAGGACCTAGAACGGGGGTCAGAAATGGACCCAAAGTCAAGGTTTGTGTTTTTTCTTGTTTAAGAAAGGGTGAAGAAAGAAGGGGTGAGAAAAGGAGGACAAGAGGGTGAGCCAGTCAGCTTGTTTATTAATCTGGCCATCGGGACCAGTTGGTCCATCTGTGGTAGAGGGTAGAAGAGCAACTCCGCTGGGTGGTTACAGCAGCCAGACCTTAAGGAGAGGAGGTTCTATGAAAACAAATGAAACAAGAAAACTGGGTCTCCTGAGCCCTGAGTCTAAGCCCTGGAAGCCAGTGAAACTTGAAGTACCACAGCTGGCTGGTGGGTAAAATGGCTTCTGATGCACTTCATGGTTTGTGAGGTGACGTCTGTGGCCAGTGTCGGATATCCATACTCTCTGAGTGACCCACACATCAACAGCACCATTGTCATCTATACCTGATCTGCTATGATGGTTTCTCTAAAATTTATATCTACACTAGTTCACCTGTTTTGCGAGGCAAAATGGAATTCAGGAGGCAGAGGCAGGAGGATTGCCTTGTGTTTAAGGTCAGACAAGGTTACAGAGCAAGACCCTTTAAAAAAACTTTTTTCAAAGTCAGACAAACGAACAAATGTGCCATCTGCTCTAAGTTGGCAGGACTTCAGGGAAAAATCAGCTAGCTCAGGGAAGTGGGAAGCATTTGGAAACATTAACTTAGAGAGCCAGGTAGTATCTGATATTCACAGTAGACAGCCAAACTTCTGACAGTAAACCCACAGAGAACCTACAAATGCACACAACGTGCTTCGGTTTTCCATAGAAACACTTTTTTATTCTCTACAGCCATCCCATTATCCCTATTTCTACCAACAGTTGCTTTTAGGACATGTCATATTTCAGAAAATAGCCCCTTTGTTTTTTGTTGTTGTGACATTTATTTATAGGGGTAGAATCTGTGCTTCAATGGACCTACGTAGGTCAGAAGACAGCTTGAAGAAGTCTGTTCTCTCCATGCACCATGAAAGTCCTGTGAATCAGCTCAGGCCGTCAAGGGTGGCAGTAAGCATCTTTATTCTTAGTCACCTTATTGTCCCAGTCCCTTTGTGCTTAAAGTAAGACTGAACATTGATATCTACCAAAAAAAAAAAAAAAAACAACTTGTACAAAATCAAAAAACATGTGTTATGTGTGGTGGCTTGTGCCTGTAATGCCAGGACACTAGATGCTGAGGCAGGAAGGTTGCAAATTTGAGGCAAATAGCTACATAGTGAGACCCTTGTGTGAAAATGAAAATTTGAACAATATAAAATAACAAAAGAAACTACTCAATTTGGCACATGATGTACAGTCAAAAATAACGTGGTTGGTGTTGGTATTTTAACGCTAATAAATGCCATAAATAGTTTTCATTAGCATCCAGATCAGAAATGTATTTGTTTACTGATATTTTCATATTTCAAGGCATTCCACAAATGCTTTACAGGTGCTGGACAAAAGTTCTGATTTTGGAAGTTGCCATTTTAATAACAATAACATGACTCTATGTGTTGCTAGAGAGATGTAAGTGACACTACCAACCAAACCTGCTCGGTGACTCCCTGAAGTCCCCTCTTAACAGAAGTGATGAATCAGTGGTGCAGAGAACCGGTGAACAGAAGCCAATGCCTCCTGCTTCTAGCAGACTTCTCCTCCTAGCATACAGCTCAATCAATTGGATAAAATAGACCTTCAGTATATTTCAGAAGAAGCAGAAAGGCACTGTGGTAGCTGCCTGTAATTCCAGATATTGAGTAGTGAGAAGCAGGAGGGTCACCTGAGCCTAGGAGTTTGGGGACAACCTGGACAATGCACCAAGATATCCATTTCAAAACTTTTTTTTCCTTTTTCTGTTTTCTTTTTTCCTCATAAGCAAACTTCAAAAGATTGCCAGAATACTACACCCCCAGCAACAAAGTCCCCAGTGGACAGCAGTGAGCAGCTCATTCTTTGAAGGCAAAGGTAGGTACGTGATTTGGTCTGGAATCACAGCCCCAGAGGTCCAGCACTTACCTAGCGTGAGCCATCAGTTTCGCAGGCCACGGTTTGAACTGGGAGTTAGCCCAGTAATGCAAACATTTTTTTTTTTTTGCATTGTGCATTTTTTTTGTCTGTTTTTGCCTAGTCTAAACTAGATAGTTTGTGTTGTTTGGCTATGTACACACATACCTTGACAAAATTAAAAAATGAAACATTCATAAATATAAGAGACTTTGCTGTACACACTGGGATTGTTTTGTTTTGATGTAAGAGTCCATTAGAGGGCAGAAGTGTTCAGCTAGCTTTTGCTTAAATTATTTTTAATTAATTTATTCATTTTACATCCCAATCTTAGCCTCCTCCCTCATCTCCTCCCAGTCCCACACTCTCACCCTCTTCCCCCCCATCTCTGTCCCCTAATCCACAGATAATGAAAGCCCTCCTCCCTTACCAGCTGAACCCAGACTATCAAATCTCTTCGGGACTGCCTGCATCCTCTTCCTCTGCGGCCTGTCATGGTCGGCATGTCTGGGGGAATTGATCTAAGAGCTGGCAACAGAGTTAATGTCAGAGATAGCCAGACAGACCTGTCTATTGGTGACATCTGAGCAGGGGGCCTGGGTCCTCTGCATGCATGGTTCTTGGTTGGTGTAGCAGACTCTGCAGGGCCCCTGAGCCCAGATTTGTTGGCTCTGTTGGTCTTCTTGTGGAGCTCCTGCCTTCTCTGGGTCCTTCTATTTCCCCACTCTTCCATAAGACTCTCTGTGTTCTGCCCAAAGTTTGGCTATGAGCCTCAGCATCTGCTTCAACCCTCTGCTTAATGTTTTAAACACATTTTTATTTATGTGAATGTATCTGTGTGGGTGTATGTGCCAGTGTCTGTACAGGCTAGATGATCTTCTAGGGCTGGAGCTACAGGCTCTTTGAACTATCTGATGTAGGTTCTGGGAACTGAACTGAACAGTCATCTGGAAAAGTGGCAAATGCTCTTCACATCAGAGCCATCTCCCCAGCTCATCAGGCTTCATTTTAAGTGATTAGCTAGTTCTATTGCAATCAAACAGTTTTCACTGATGTAGTTCAGAAGTACACGCTGTTTGTTGAAAAGAGTTTTTGTCTGATTCCCTGATTTGAACATGTTTTCAAATCTTTGTTTTAATAAGCTGAGTAAATCTGTCCGTGGCTTTATTCTGAAAGCCCCTTCCTGGGAACGCTCAAATGTGACTGCAGCTGGGCTAAGCCCTTGGCATGTTACAAGTTAAGAATCTGTTCTGTTTGCGCTAAGAAACTGAATTCTGGAAAGGGCATGTAGGCTGCCCAAGATTACATACATAGCTGGAAAGTGGAAGACACTGAACTGGCTTTGGAAGTGTTTCCAGCCACAGCTCTCTACTGCTTCCTTGCAGTCTATCTTCTTGCAGGCCACAAACCAATCATTTCCACATAATGCGACCATAACTCTGCGTTTTGGTTGTTTGTGGTTTTCTGTAGTGCTCCCATCTATTTTACAGAGAAGTTATCTTGATAAGGGTTGAGGACGACACTTATCACTCAGTGTAAGGACTGTTATTTAGAGTGTAGCTATTAATTATGCTGATTTAATTAAATAGTGGAAAAAACTATCTAGGGCTAGTGAAGTCATGGATCTTGGAGGAAAACTTCTTATCACAAAGTCACTCTTCTTATCACACTGCACTACATTTGGTCTGCTGCCACAGGCTCTACCCTCAGTGGCCCATGAATATTCATTCACCTGGGCCTATGGTGGGGTGGGGCAGGGAGAAGGCCTCCAAAGCTCCAGGCCCAGCTTGGCAGCAACACACCAGGTATTCTAACTGAAGAGTAGAGGATAGCTGTCTTTCTGGACTTCACTTGACAATGGCCATTCACTATAGAGTGAGAGGGGACAAAACTAAACTTTAAAAAAAGACTCTAGAATCAGGCATGGAGGTGCCCAGTGCTCAAGTGGCTAAGATCCAAGCTCCAGGCTTGCTTGAGGTACTTAGCAAGTTCTGGGTCACCCTGGGCTGCCTAACAACCAAAACAGAAATGGAGTCTACCCGGAAATTCATGAGTCATAAGACAGGTCATAATAAAACACTGGTAGCTCTACAATATAGAACATGCTTTTTTTAGACTTTTATTTACTGATGCTGTATATGTATGATGTGTGGCATGGGATGTATGTGAAGATCATAGGACACTTTGTATAATTTGTTCTCTCCTTCCATCTTTGTACCGGTTCTGAAATAGAATTCAGGTCACCATGTTGCTTTGCAAGCAACTTTACCTGGTAAGCCTTCTCACCAGCCCTAGAATATATTTTTGTTTGTTTATTTGGGTTGTTTTGTTTTTTGAAACAGAGTTTCTCTATGTTGTCCTGGCTGTCCTGGGGCTCACTGTGTAGTCCAGGCTGGCCTTGAACTCACAGAGCTCCACCTTCTTCTGCCTCCTGAATGCTAGGATTAAAGAAATATACTATTATATAAGCCTTGACTCTTGGAATATATTCCTAATGAGAGTCATAAGCAAATATTCACTAATGTCATCTAACTGATTTCTGAAGTTTTAGTCTTCTTGATATTACCTTAGTCACAATTATTTTTGTTACAGAATAGACTGGTGTTTGCAAGATGAACAGATGGGAACAGATGGAAGGAAATCTGCCACAGGAGGACAAGCCCTAACCAGGCTTAAAGTAAGACTTGAAACCCACAAAGAATCATCTGTGTTCATGAAAGTTTAAAAATTTAAACATAATCCAGTAACGGATTCTGAAAAGTGCCTGTTTTCATTTTCTGGAGTGGAACATTCAATCATTAATGAAAACACACAGTTTGAGTGTTATCTTCTGAAGGAAGGCTTACCACTGCCGCTTTAGCTTGATATTGACTTAGAAAATGCCCTTTTGTAGATGGTTTATAGACAACTGCCCTTGAGGAATGACTGCTGAAGCTGTGATTACCTGCAGGAGATTACCTGCTCAAGATCATGCCCATCAACCTTCTGTCCAGGAGGGGTATGGAGCTTATAAGGCCCTACTCCCCAAAGACTTTTAGAAAGGTAAGAGATTATTTTCTTCTGTTTCTCTATACACATGTTTCTGTCACTCTAACTAAATTTGTTGGTTCACTGGGTTACGCTTGAGATGAATCTTTATTTCTCTCTGGGGTGAGTATCCATTCATTCACCTTTCCTCAGAAAGGGGTCACATAACAAATGTTTTAGACTTTCTGTGCTGTACTGAGCTTGACTCATTGGGGAGGACAGTGCTAGGCTGGTCTTTATCTGGTCCGTGGAGTCCTGTTAGGGTTGCCGACTGATGTTTCTTTCCACAGGCATTTGGAAGATTATCCTGGACCGAAGTGTCTGAAGAAGAAGGGGCACGCTGCTCAGATCTTTTCCAAATCTGGAGTGCTTGCATATGCATAATGGAAGACCATGAGAATGGGATGTTTCACGTAGCTGATACAGATACATCTGGGACTGCATTTTGACTGTGACCCACCCACAGGCCAGGTATAAAATCATTCACTTGTGATCATGTCCATTTTGAAAATGAATCAGCCTTGGGAGTGTTTAAGCTTTTGGATTTTCAGATCAACAGAGCAAGGCTGAGCTACCCTACTTCTAGCACACAGTGATGGGAGACAGGGCCAAAGCTGTTCCTTGAGTGTTGAGCAGATAAAAAGGAGCAATGAGTTTTTCAACAATGGTGTAGTACAAACATTTACATAAAGAGCTAGCTCTTCATCTTCCATTGCCATGCCTAAATGAGCTATCGGAAATGGGAACATTCAGATTATGAGAGCAAGTCCCTTAGGAACATGCCTTTCGCTGCTCAGCAAGCTCAACACGATTCATGTTAGATATCAGATCTGGTTAGCAACGCATGGCCTCCATTTGTGCTGAGTTACAAATGTCAGCCCTTTTAATGGTAACTGATCATCTCCACGTGGGAGGAATTGGTTTTGTTCCCATTTGAATGAGAAAATGAAGGCACAGTTGGTCCCTAGGCCCTGTTTGGGCCACTTTTGCACCTTTTCCTCCACTTGGGTTCCCAGGTTCCACTCTGTCAAGTCAGTCCCAACACCTGTTGGGAGTCATGAATGTTTCTCCACCAATCCATTATTAGCAGAATAGAAAGGTTTTTACTTCTGTCAAAAGGTTCCCCGGGAGTCTGAAAAGTTCTCCCTGGTTTCCAGGAGTAATTTACAGAAGTAGGGCTGTTGGGATTGCTGGGCCAAAACCAAGGCAATAACCACTCTAGAATGAAAAAGAAAAAAAGCTCCCAGTTCTTTAAAACACTATGAAAAGTGAAGCTGAAGACACACCCGAGTTCAGATGTCCACAGATATAGAGTAGTAGCAGTTTGTGCTAAAAAGAAAAAAAAAAAAAAAAACTAGGCCAGTATATTGAATGTTTCATAATTATATGCTAATATATAGAAATTTAGGTAGTTCGGATAAATAAATAAATAAATAAATAAATAAATGAATAAATAAATAAATAAATCTAGGCTCTAGCTTTTCTGGTAGTCCAAGGGAAGCCTAAACTCTGAGCTGGATACACAAACCAAAACAAAGAATCCTGCTGGGGCCCATTTTCATCATTTTCTTAACCTGACACAGGAGAGTTCCATCTTGCGCTGGTTACTTTGGCCAACTTGACACAAACTAGACACACCTAGAAAGAGGGACCTTCAATGGAGGAATTTGCCTCCATCAGATTGGCCGGTGGACATAGCTGTGGGGCATTTTCTTGATCAACGATTGATGTAGGAGGGCCTTGCTTATACACCTTCTGCCTGCATGTATGTCAGCACACAGCACGCACGTCTGCTGCCTGCATAGCTGCCACGCAGGGCCGGGAATCAAATCCGGTCTTCTGCAAGAGCAGGAAGTGCTGTTAAATGCTGAGTCATCTCTTCAGGCCCCCATCTTACCTTTCTTATACAGCTCAGGCCCACCTGTCTAGGAAGGGTAGAGTGTATAGTGAGCTGGGCCCTCCTACATCATTTAGCGATCAAGAAAATGCCTACATGCTGATCTGACGGGGGCAATTACTCAACTGAGTATAGTGAGAATTTTAGTTTCTTTAAAAACCCAGTTATGTTATATGAATGTTTTTGTTTTAACTCTTCCTGCCCCCATAGGGGATAAGAGGCTGCTTCATGGCAGATGATTATGGTTTACCCTGTGCTCTAATGGGGGAAGGAGAGAGAGACAGACAGAGAGACAGAGACACACAGAGAGATGGAGACACACACACACACAGAGAAAGTTAGCTGGATGTGAACCTAGGAGCAAGACACTAAGCATTATCTAGCTTTCAGTTTCTTCTTCAATCCCTTGCCTTGAGTTCCTCAGTTGGAGCCCCTCAGTGATGACTTGTAAGAAGAAATAATATCTTTCCTCTCCAGATTGCTTTAAGTCAGTGTTTTAACACAACAAAAGAGAAATAAACTAGGATAATAGGCCTTGCTATATATTCCATTCTGGTGTTGAACTTGCTTTGGCTTCCAAGAGATAGTATTTAATGTATAAGTCCCATGTCTTTTTTTTTTTTTTTTAGTTCCCTGTATTTTTTTTATTAATTCACTTTGTATCCCCCTTGTAGCTCCCTCCCTCCTTCCCTCCCAATTCTACCCTCCCTCCCCCTGCTCCACCCATGTTCCTCCCCAAGTCCACTAATGGGGGCAGTCCTCCTCCCCTCCTTCTGATCCTAGTCTATCAGATCTCATCAGGAGTGGCTGCATTGTCTTCCTCTGTGGCTGGTAAGGCTACTCCCCCCTTTGAAAGGATAGGGCTTTTCACATGCTTTGTCATGGGTTTTTCTGGTAATTAAGTGAAGGTAATTGAATGCATCCAAGTATGATTTTTTGTTGTTGTTGTTGTTCAAAGAAAGAGTCCAGAAAACACATAATCATCTCAGTCCCTGACACACATATCCGCTGCCCACAACCACCAGGATTTTATTCTATTTAAGACAGCAAAACCATGAGATCTGATCTTCTGAGAAATGTCTACTGGATATTTGGAAGTGTTCATTGTTTGCATAAAATTCCTAAATTTAGAAATAGCAACATGGTGATGTACAAAAATGATAGTTCCATGGAAGGGGTCAGGGCTGAATCCTTTCTTACTTGTGATGACATCCCATTGTGAGGTGGTGACTCAGATTCTCTGAATACCTAGATATACTCATCTTCTGAAGCTGGCTTCCAGAGTAGAGTACATTTCACCATAAATGATAACATTTGCAGTTGATGTCACGATTTGTTCATCATATATTGCAGCACTTGTCATGTATAACTGCATGCTATCTGGGATCACATTCACAAAAGCTAAACAAACTCCATTAGTTTGCATCTCTTCTCTCAAGTCTGAAAGAAACTGAATTCCCTGGTTGTTATCTGAGATGACAAGCCCTATCCAGGTCCATGTAAAATAAAGCATCAAAAAGACCATGGCATGGGGCAAGTATGTATCCTTGTGTGCTATCTGGTAGACATGGGGAAAACAGACATTGTCACTCAGGATAGGATGAAATGGTCCATAGAAAATCTGAAGCATGAAGAACAGAAGAAGCAGTGTGAGGAATATGATCGGTTGGAATTTCATTCTTTGATATGAGTTTGCTATTCACCTTCCAGAACTCTTACAAAGGACAATAAGATTACTTCGTAAATGCTTTGTATTACTCCAAAAGGATTCTTTAATATTTCTGGCAAGTCTGAATGATTCAACAACAACAAAAAAATTTCACAGTTCAAATTATTTTTTTGCAAATAAAGGAAACAAATTACTAATAAAGGCTTTTAAATATTAAATAAGAATTACAAAAACAGAACACAGTACACAAATATCTGGCCAACATATCCCTAAACTTATATACAATAAAGTTATGTTTTCACTGGTACTGAGACATAATTTGCATAATTAAATATTTCCTATGCAATGTTAACCATATAAAAATAATATCCCTAGAAAAAAAATATAAGGCACAGTTTTAAATATTCTATTTACAATATGGGATTTAAAATTTGTTTTAAAAAAATAGCTTTTTGAGTACATAAAGGTAAGCCAAGAAAGCCTCCATCCTTCTGCAGGACGCTCATAGGTTGCTCCTGGGAAGTTACTTCACACAGGTTCGTATGAAACTAAATATTTCCTTTTTTTTTTTTTTTTTTACAATAAATATGATTCCAGGAAGTTTTTCTTCAAATTATATTTGCATCTTATGAAATGCCTGAAGTGGAAGAGAGAATAAAATTAGTAATAACCTGGTTTTCAAAACACATAAGATATTTTAATACCTTAAAAAGATAATTTATTTATTTTTATTTTATGTACGTTGGTATCTTGACTGCATGTATGTCTGTGTGAGGGTGACAGATCCCCTGGAACAGGAGTTACATTGTGAGCTGCCATGTGAGTAATGTAACCCAGGTCCTCTTCAATATCAGCCAGAGCCAGTTAACTGCTGAGCCATCTCTCCAGCTCCCCTATTTTAATAGTTACATTTTATATTATCTTTCTTGAAATGAAACCCCAGGAAAGCATGCTGGTGTGCTGACAGAGAGGAGAAGATTTTACACAGAAGGAAAATGGTCATCTTCCAATTGACAGTCAACAAGCAACTCAGAAAATGTTCCTGAAACATATTAAACTGAAATGTGGTGATTATCATCTCTTGATAAATAATCTAAAACAGGGCTGGTTCATAAGCTAAAAGTACTGGCTCTTCATGCTCAACCCACATGGTGGCTCATATCTCCAGCCCCAGGTATACACATGGGCAAAAAACCCTTATACATGAAATAAAAGTAAACAAAATCTCAAATATATAATAGTCTGAGACTATATTTACACAGAATATTACAAAAGAAATCACTGAACCCCAAAATTGTTTTAGTCTTGACTTTTTGAGACAAGGTGTCATATTTAAACTCTACAATTTTAAAAAGTTCCAGGCAAATGTAGTTTGTGTACAATATTTTATAACCTTTAATTTTGAGTGGTACATAGTATTGGATTCAGGACCTGACACACACACACACACACACAAATACATGCTCTATCATTAAACTGCATATCAAGCCCCATGTTTTAAATGATAATACAATAAATGTTGGGAGAAGAACAAATCTAATTATTATAATGCAATCAATTTAAGAATTTCATATACATTTTCATGTACATAAAATATATTTTAGAAACAATCATGCAGCAAAAATACTAGCATTTTTCAGTGTTTCGAGTACATCTTTATTTGTAAACCAGTATTATAACTTATGCGGGCTGGAGAGATGGCTAAGTGGTTAAGAGCATTGGTTGTTTTTCCAGAGGACCCAAGGTTCAATTTCCAGCACCTGCATGACAACTCACAACTGTCCATAACTTCAGTTTCAGAGGGCCTGGCACCCTCACACAGACCTATATCTAGGCAAATGATCAATGCACATAAAAGTAAATAAATATTTTTAAAATAATTATAATTCATATTGAGCTATTATGATCGTACAAATGGAATTTTCTTCCCTTGGTTTCCTAAAATAATTGATCCAGAATACAACTTTGAGTTTAGCATTTCACTTTGCCAAGTAATGGCTAGAGTACATGGTTATTTTATCATTTCATCTTCCTTGTGTTTTTAATTGTGATTTTTTTGTTTTGTTTTGTTTTGTTTTGTTTTGTTTTTTTGAGACCGGCTTTCACTCTATTGTCCAGGCTGGCCTTGAACTCATTCTTGCCTCTGCTTCTCAAGTGCTGGGATTATAGCATGCACTGCCATGCCCACCTAATTGTTCTCCCACTTTGCCAATATCCTCTCTCTTTTTTTATGTGTGTACTATGTAAATTGAAGTTTTATAGCTTGCTTTTTTTTCTCCGTTATATATTTGACCATGTAAGATAGACTTGATAACAGTTGTTCACCTGTGTATCTGTGCAATGCTTCTGCACAATAATAAACTGAGAGTGAAAACTGTTGAAGTCTTTTGGTCACTAAGGGCTGGTAAGGCTTTGAGAAAAACTACCTTGCTTAATGTAACTGCCTGGAAGACATACCGTGGAGAGGGGGAGGTGAGTGGAAAAAAAGGAAATGGAAAACAGAAATAAATTCTTAGGATAAGATAAATAAACAAGCCTGGCACGGTGGTGCATGCCTGTAATCCCAGCACTCCGGGAGGCAAAGGCAGACAAATCTCTTTGGGTTTGAGGCCAGCCTGGTCTACAAAGCGAGTACAGGACAGCCAAGGCTACACAGAGAAACCCTGTCTCAAAAACTGGAAAAAAAAAGCAGACAGACAGACAGACAGACAGACAGACAGACAGATAGATAGATAGATCAATACTCACGGCACAAATTTCCTAGGTCTGGGAGCACAGTGGACTCACAGCTAACCTCGTCAGCAATCTAGCACATCTTTTATAATCTAGGAAAAACATTTAAAGGTAACAATACATGTAGTTAATTGCTATGACTGTGAAAGAAATAGTGTTCTTGTTATTGATTCATGTAACAATCACAGTTTTAAAAGCACCCAGCATATTAGGTGCTTACCATGGATTTTGTTCTCTGTTGCTCTGACAACATAAAAATTTAACTCCTTCACTTTAGAGATGACTCAAAAGCTTCAAATGTGACTTACCTCATAGCAACTAAGTAGTTTAGTTACCAAAACTGCCTTTTCTCCACCAAACTATGCTGTTGTCCACTGCCTTTGCCTTGAATCTTTGGCTGGCTAGTTGTGTCTTGTTTGTTTGTTTGTTTTTGTCAAAGTGATACAGAGTAGAGTCATCTGAGAAGAGAAAACCTTGGTTGAGGGTCTGCTTCCATTAGATTGGCCTGTAGGTGAATCTGTGGAAGATTTTTTTTTTAATTAATGATTGATGTGGGAGGGACCAGACCACTGGAAGTCATGAGGAATAGGCCAGTAAGCAGCATTCCTCCATGGCCTTTGTTTCATTCAGTTCTGGCCTTGAGGTTTCTACCTTGGCTCCATCGACGATGAACTGTGATGTGAAAGTGTAAGCTGAAATAAAGCTTTCTTTCCCAACTCACTCTTGGTCAGTGTTCTGTCATGGCAACAGAGAAGCAAACTAAAATAGCTCTAGTATACTTAATTTTCAGTAGTCATTAAATGTGAGGAGTTTTATTTATTTTTTATTTTTTAAATATAAAAATCTAACTCAACATCCTAAGTAAAGTTAAATACTCCTCAAGGTAATCTAGCTGACAAGAAACAAAATGCTTAAAAGTCACTCACTTTAATGGGAATTTTTAGATTTAGAAATGAATTAGAAATAGGTGACTCAGCTACCATACATTCTCATAACTGAGATTTTAAATGATAGCCCTTTAGTGCTATGTTTGGAATTATTACTAACTCCAGGAACTTAAGCTTTCAAAAGAGATCATTGCACAATAGGCTCTCATCGCTCACAAAAACCCAGCATACACTGCACAAATGACATGATATAAAAAAACATTTATTTCAAAGTAACTTAGGAAGAGACATTGAGTTGCACTTCATAGTCAGCTCTCTTTTTTTTTTTTTTTTTTTTTTCATTTGTATGAGGAAGTACTTTATTTAGACCAAGGAATTTGAATAATGATAAACGGTTTCAGTCCTGACAAACATTCTGGTCTTTCAGAAAATCTGGCTATTTTCAGATTTGGAAATATTCCCAACTAGAAATATGATCTCTCATTCCTTATAGTTTCAACAGTGCACACAGCTTTGCGAACTGAAAGGTCATAAACAGCATCTTGTGGGCTGTTTAGTCTGTTCTGTCCCACCCAAAGACAGTTGAAACTTGAAGCTACAGGCATCTATTGTTGGATAAGTTGTTCATTTGTTAGTTTGTTTCTTCTAAAATTTTGCCCAAGCAACTTACAGGCTGGCATGGAGCAATCCCTGGTATTGTGATAAAGTCGATGGAAGTGTTTGCTACATTCAGCTGAAAATGTGACAGGCCCTGGAGAAAGGGAAAGAATGCTTATTATAAACACCTGCGTGTTTGCCAAACAAATTTCTAGCACTCTATGGATGGAGACGGTGTAACAGTAGTTTCCATCCTGCCTGCCCTGTTGGCCTGAGAATTCCTGCCTTCACCCAGACTCTGCAGGAGGCACTGAACTTTGATCTAAGTTCACACCACATTCTCAGTATCCCCCATCATGGGACCTTCTGACTAGGAGAACTCTGGAGCAACTGAAAAGGGGCACTCCAGACTGAAGGAAAATCTGCAGAGAGCCAGCCAAGACAGGGTGACTTTCTGGTCTCTTGATTTTTTTTTTTTTTTTTTTGTTGTTGTTGTTTTTACTTAATGTGAAGAAATGTTTCTAGTGATGACATTTGTTTTTAATTGAAGCGATGTGTGCTCGCCAGTGCAAGGATTACTGCAAAGAGGACAGAGCCTTGAAACTGCCCCAAAACATTTCTACTTCTACCTGGACAACAGTCAGTTTCCCAGAACTCAGTGCTGCCTTCCTCATCTGCAGGTGTCTCTGAATAATAGCCAGAAACATCATTTGAAAGTTAACAGCTAGGTGTAGTTACAGTGGGATGTAATTCTAGTGCCTGGGCTGGGAAGACAGGAGGATGAGGATTTCAAAGCCAGCCTTAGTTACAGGACACCTTGTCTCAGAAAAAAAACAAACAAAAAACCTGAGTTAAATATGTTAATTAACAAATACAACTTTCAGAATTGATTAACATGTATAAGGAAACCATGTCTTTCTCCTATTACAAGACTGGGATGTATTATAGTAAAAGACAACTGAGATTTTTTAGCTGCAGAGAAGGGATAGCAGTATGTATGCATACTGTATTGTGTATGTATTATAAACATAATAATCTTATGTTATTCTAGAACTTGTACGATAGATTGTTTGAAAATTATTCACAAGATAATATGAAGAACAAAATTGTGTCATAAAACACTCTATCTGGTCTCATCAGGACTGCCTGCATTGTCTTTCTCTGTGGCCTGGAAGGGGAGGAGGACCTCCTCTATCAGTGGACTAGGGGAGGGGCAGGGGAGGAGAAGAGGGAGAGAGGGAGGGCGGAATTGGGAGGGGAGAAGGGAGGGAAACAAAGCGAAAAAAAATTGTAATAAATAAAAAATAAATTAAAAATATACAAAAGAGAAAGAAAGAAAGAAAGAAAGAAAGAAAGAAAGAAAGAAAGAAAGAAAGAAAGAAAGAAAGAAAGAAAGAACAGAAAAGCCCTGTGGAAGTTTAAAAAAAAAAAAGACACTATCTGTTCTTATGAGTGGCATATGCTACATCTATAAATCATTCCCATACCGAAGGCTTAGGAAACATTGCAGAAAAGGGGGTGGAGAGATTGTTAAGAGTCAGAGGATCAGGGACTTTGCTATGAGACTGTGTCTCTCAGTGACATCAGAAGCTATACCCATAAGGTCTGACTCACATGGCCATGCAAATGTGAGCTGAACAAGGAGGACACCAACAAATATGCCAAACTGCCTGGGGAAGTGGCCACAAGGTTTCAAGCCTACACAAAGAACTACAGGCAAAAGAGGAAAGCTGGGAGCAGAGATGTGGCCCTCCCTTCGGAGAAGCACACCAGTTGGTTGTTCAGTGCCAAATGATAAGCCCCAACACATGCAGTCACCTATCATTATATAGATACAAAAACAAGTTATATTTAGGAATATAAGTTATATGAGAGAGTTTGGAGGGAGCAAGGGAAAGGGGGAAATGCTATAATTAAACTGCATCCTCATAAACAAACAAACAAAGCATCCAGAGGGGGAGTGACGTGTGCTCATCTGTCTCCAGTTTATAGAAGCTCAAGGCTGCCTTGGCTGAAGCAGTCTAAACCCTTCAGTGTGCCCTGGAAGACTGTTGGCCATCTGATTTGTCCACACACCTTTCCAGCTCATCCCCGGTCCATCCACACCATCTGCCTGTCCTCTCCCAGGCTATACGCTACAGGCTGGCTCAGTAGGTTCCTCATGACCATACTGTCTTCCTTTAAAGCACATCCTACTGCGAGCCTTCTCAGATGAGGTGGTGGTTTGAATAGTCTCATAGACCGAGGTAGGGCATGTGTCAGGGGTGTCAGAGCTCCCTGCATGGAGCTCTAGAGAGGCCATTGTGTGAGGCTGTGAAAGTAAAGCTGGACTGCCTTGGAGGCCCCAAGAGGTTAGAGATGCCAGAGCCGCAGGACACCTGCTGAGGAAAGCTGCTAACAGAGAGTGGAACCAGCGCAAGAGAAAGAAGTGTGTTGCAGTCAACAAATCTGAAAGGAGTTGGAGACCTGAAGAGAATTTTGACCTCAGGCAGGAGATGCAGAGTTTAGGGTTTGCTCAGTTGGTTTTTGGTCTTGGTTCGGTCCAGTATTTCTTCACTCTGCTCCCTTCCTTATGTTTTGGAACAGTAATGCTGTTCCATGATATGCTGGGCCATGATATGTTGAAAGTATGTGATCTAGTTTTTTATTTTGACTTTATAGGGGATTAGTGTTAAGAGGTTGCAGGAATCTCAGAAAAGACCTTCAACTTTGGACTTTTAAACATTGTTAAGACTGTGATAGACTATGGGAACTTTTGAAATTGGACTAAATGCATTCTGCATTATGTTATGGCTACTAGCCTATTGGGGCCAGGGAGTGGAATGTGATGTTTTGAATAGGAATGGCCCACGTGGGCTCACACATTTGAATGCTTGGGCCATAGGGAGTGGTACTTGTTTGGCCTTGTTGGAGGAAGTGTCATTGTGGAAGCAGGCTTTGAGGTCTTCCACGTTCAAGCTACGCTCAGTGTGGCTCATAGTCTTTTTCTGCTGCCTGCATACCAAAATATCCAGCACCATGTCTGCCTTTACACATTCATGATTCCCACCATGATGATAATGGACTAAACTTCTGAAACTGTAAGCGAGCTCCAATTAAAATGTTTTTCTTTAGAAGAGTTGCCTTGATCATGGTGTCTCTTCACAGCAATGAAACCCTAACACAGTTTCTTGGTAAATCATTCTCCCTATTTTTCTCTAAAATATCATTTATATTTATTGTATATCAAGTTCTGGTGCACATTAAAGTTCAAACAAGTTAATAGCAGTTGACTGAAAACCCAGTTGAACTACAAGGCTCTTCTAGACATTAATCTTCACAGCTTTGTTGTTTAAGACTGCATTCTGTATAAAACCCTTTCCCCGCTTTGGTAACTTAATCCCTGAAATAGCATATGCTTACCTGTGAAATGCTTTATAAATTTGTCTTTCAAGGTCAAGTCTCTTGGGAATATTTCTAAAAAACAAAAAGAAAGAAAGAAAAAAGACTGTGTAATTTCCAGGATACATTTCCACTACTAAAACATAATTATAGCACTAAACACATAGTTCCATGCAATGTGCATAGCTGACCTCAAATCCCTTGCTCCGACCCTAACCATTTCAAAGAGCTCTAGAGCTCTAACAGAACTTCCTGCTTGCTCTACAGCTCCCCCAGGGAACCCTACAGACCCCTCAGCAATGCGGAGCTACAGCTGAATGTCTGACTTTCTGGCTGCCCAAGTGCTCCCCACTCCATCTAACTATTAGTTTGCATACTCCATTTCCAAACATTCATCTCGGGTCTTGCATTTCTAATGTCTACTAACTCTGGCTGGCCCAGACACCACAGTTCCATGCTTAGACTACAGCCTCCTAATCTGTCTTGTGCTCCCTAAATTCTTTCTCCAGAACAGCAGCCAGAATGAGCGAGAAGAGCTGCTCTTGAAGTCATTCGTGAGACTGTCCCACTCACAAAGCTTTAGCTTAGAATGAAGCACAACTTAAAGATAAGGCTTCTCTTCATACTGCACTGGTACTCATTAAAACAGGCTGTCAAGAAAACACAGTTGAACCACTAGAAGCACACATAATGCATGCAGAAGAGGAGAAAACAAACGTAATGCTTGAGCCTCAGGGTTTGTTGCCAGTTGTATATTTACTTTTTTCTTAAAAAAACAACAACAAAAAAAAACAACTACCTCAATATTAGCTCTTACTTATTTATTTTGTGTGATATATCATGTATGTAAAGGTTAAAGGACAAATTTCAGGCTATTGTTCTCTCCTTCCAGCACATGGATCCCAGGTGTCAAACACAGGTCACCAGGCTTGAGGGTAAACACCCTTACTCACTGAGCCATCTTGCCGGCCCCACCAACATTTAGACTTACAACATCGTCCTTACACACTGACTTCTTTAGAGACCACACATAATGTGAATGTAGCACAGAAGGTACCTTTGTCACCCACAGGTGAGTCAGAATTCGTGGAGGCTGAGCTATGTTGATGGAGTCTCAGGGGAACTATGACAGCCCTTTTTGCCCCAGGAGAGGAGGAATGTGTGAGAGCCCTTCTTGTGAAATAGCTATCATGAGCTCAGAGCATGAGTGAGAGGAGGCCGGAGTTCAGGGATCCAAGCTTTGCTTCTATGTCACACTGGACACCTGCACTTTAGAAATAAGCTGAATGGGTAAGAGCATCCACTGTGCAAGCATTAAAACCTGAGTTCAAATCTCCAGTTTTCATGTAAGATGCTGATCATTGATGTTCAAGCCCATAACCACATCACCGAGGGTAAGAGATAGGTACCAAAAATCTACACTTCTGATTCAAAGATGATGTTTCAAGGAAATAAAGCAGAGAATGATAGACAGATATACTCAATATCATCCTCTGGATTATACATGCATGTAAATTACATATATAATAATAAAGTGGCATCAAATGGATTCCTTCTTATTACCCAAAGTTTTGCTTTTTACTATATGTTCCACTGACCAGTAGGAGCATCTGAGAATTTCCTATAAGTACGACATAAGTCTTTGTTTTCCAATAGAACATGGTATGTTTCAAACAGCTCCCATACTGTATACAGGGTCCGTGTCTGCTCAGGTGCCACAGAAGGATAGTACAATAGTTGTCCCCACTTTCTTAGACTCTAAGTATAGAGAAAAATAGATGTAGTTCCCTTGATAAATGACACAATCCAGTCAGACTTACACATCTGTGGTCCTTACATTTTGAGACTAAACCACTATATCCTGAACATTTGGTAGTAGGGGCGTGTATGGAATGTCTCTGAACTAAGAGTGTGTAGAACTTTCTCTTGTCGTTCTTCCCAAAACATTGTTTCTCAATACTTATTTACATAGCATTGGGTTTTCAATATTATACAGAATCTGGAGATAAGTTCAAGCATTCAGGAGGCATGTGTGTGTTATGTGTAAATACTACCAGGTTACATAAAAGGCTAGAGCATCTGTGGCTCATGGCAATCTCAGAGGATTTTTTTGGATCCAGTTCCCTATAGATACCAAAGAGGAACTGTATTGTTTTAGTTTCCCAGGGCTACCATAACAAAATTCCACAAATTGGATGTCTCACACTACCAGAAACTTACTGTGTCATAATTCTGGAAGGCAAAAGTCTGAGATCAGGATGTGAACTGGGAAAATATCCTCTGTGAAGGCTCGAGAGAAATCTCTCTCCAGTCTGTTTTCAGTTTCTGTGGTTCCCAGGGCTCCTGGCATTCTGTGGTGTCACTCGAGCCTCCCTTTTGTCTCCATGGGGTTCTCCCCTTTATCTCTGGAGCTTCATATGGTCATCATATTGTATGGACCCCTGTGAAGCTGAACTAAGGGTCCTCTCTACCACACTCTGACCTCATTTTAACTAACTGTGTATACCATTACCCTACTTCCCAACAGAGTCACATTCCAAAGCCCTGGGGCATAGGGCTACACTGTATTTGGGAGGGAGGGGATGTGTAATTCAACTCAAATGAAAATCTGAGCTCACTAAACACACTGAATTTTATGATGTGAGGTTCTATTACAATTCTTTGGGAAAGAGACCAGAGTTGGTCAAGTTGGTTACTGCATGCTGTGAAGACAGAACATGTTTTATGATCATCATTATTGCTTTACCATTTGACAGTTCCATACATAATATAGTACACGTTACATGTCACAGTACTTCCGAGTGTTTTGGTCACAATGTATAGGTTCTTACTAGCTTTCTAAAAGCTTTTGAAAACAAAAAATAATTATTTGAGAAATTCTTTTCCTGTCACAACTATTCTTAAGGAGAGAGAATTACTAAAAATTACACGAAAATGGAATGTTTAAGATCACAATCACTTTTAAAAGAGATTTTTTTTTTTCATTTTTGTTACTCTTTGGCAAATTCATACATAAAGTCAGTGTATTTAGATTATATCCACTCTATTTCTCTTTCTTCATACAGAACCCCTCTCATCCTTCTTTCAACTTCAAGAGCTGAATTTTTATTTTAGTCATTTTTATATGTATGGTGTTTCTCATGATGAGACTGGAGTTATGGGTTTAAGAAATATCTCACAGGTAAGATATCATTTTAGTCTGATTAAGGCTACATCTACTCCTGGAGAAAGGGTTAGAGGTAGTTTCTTGGAGGCCAAGTGAGATAGAAATCAACTGCCCACTGCCCAACAGGAGTGATGGTGTCCAGACTGCTTCGCAGGCAGGCACAGGTTAGGAAGGACACAGACACACAAGTGAAAATGGAAAAGAAGGCCAGATTTTGTACCACCACACCTGGTGGGGTTTTGTTTGTTTGATTTTTTCTTCTTCTTCTTTTTCTTTTCTGGATTTCCTTTCTTAAAATAATTAATTAAAATTTAAATGAGTGAAGAGTTAATTCACATTTTCATACAACATACTAAGTACATTTCATGGCATAAAGATACATCCTTTGAAATTCAAAACATACACAGACACCCCTATTGTTTATATAAGTGGCTTAGATAATCAAACATAATGGTTGCACTATCTAAAATAAAATAAACTACTTATGAAATTCATATTTAAACCATCTTCATTTCTCAGTCACCATCCTAACAATTGTAACTCCCTTAGCTTGACCATCAGCAAGGATATAAAACCATCTGTGACTGAATTTACTCAATGAAAATGGGAGAGGAGTCCAACTGCTTCTGAAGAGAGGTCAGATGCTGTCAGGTTCCATTTTAGTTTCATTTGAAGGTGGGATTTATACTAAAGGGAAGTCACTTCTACTTTCTTCTGTGGGAGAGGAAGAGCTGGTCCTGAGGAAGAGACTGAGGAAATGTCACAGTGAGGACAGATTCCATTCCACACTGATGTGAATAGGAAAATCCCTTGCTGGGAAGCCATCTTTAGAAGCTAGAGGAAGGGGAGGAAAAAGAGGAGCCCTTCTCATCAAAAGTGTCCTTGGATCTACTGGGAACAATAGACCAGAGATGGAATGAAGAACTGAGTTGGAGAAACAAGGCCAGGACCAGATGCTCCAATTCAGCAGAGAGGGCAATTGGGCATGTGTGATTACCACAGTAATCTTTGTTATCACTTTGGCTGGATTCCAGTTCTGAAGACATGGGCCCGTGACTTCATCAAAAGGAAGCCTAATAAAGCTTCTTTGAGAATTAGCATAAAATGCGGTTTGTTTTTATAGAATAGAGCTGGGTTGGGATGTGCTTGGTCTGAGGGAGGGCTCATCCTCTCCTGTCCTTGTTCTCATGGAGGTAATGGGGACGCAGTGTCAACAGGTGTGGTCTGAGCCAGCCCTTCACAGGTGGGATCTCCTTGGCTGCTAGTCAGGTGGTGCAGTGCATTTGCTGTTCCCCCACCTCGTCCTCCTTCCCTGTAGCAAAGCTGGAGAGAGAAAAGCTGTCACTGCAGAAGAAATTCTGCCCCACAGTGCAGGGCTGCACACAGGGTGAGGGCCAAGTGCAGAGATCACTCTGATACAGGCTGTATTCAGAATACCAAGTGTGTAAAGATCTTTCCCTAAAAAATTCAAATTTAAAGACCATTTCAGTCAACTTTTAGAAAAATTTTTATTTTTATTTTTTCTTCCCAATTTATTCATTACATATTCTAATTGAAGCCCCCTCCCTCAAGTCCCCCAGTCCCACCCTCTCTCCCTCTTCCCCTTATCCCCTTCCCCTAGTCTACTGAAAGGGGAAGTTCTCCACTATTGCCATCTGCCCATGGCTTGTTAAGTCTCATCAGGACTGCTTGCATCCTCTTCCTCCGTAGCCTGGCAAGGCTGCATCTCCAGGGGCAAGTGATCAAAGAGCAGCCAACTGAGTTCATGATGGAGGCAGTCCCTGATCCCCTCACTCAGAGATTCACATGGAGACGGGGCTGCTGGTCAACTTTTATCTGCTGTGAGCATTTTCCCTTCTTAGAATAATGAGGCTTTTAACACTCAACCTGCTAACTAACAACGATGTGTCTTTTTTCCTCCTTGAAAGGAACAAATGGTTCTTTCTAATTCCTGAAGATCATGGCTTCACCTTTTGAGTCTCTCCAGCACTTCAGCTGCTTGGTGCTGTGTTCTTCCACTTGGTAAAGTTGCTCTTCTTATCTGGTAATTTCCTCTCTTAATTTGCTGTGGGATTTTGTTTTCTGTCTGGAAACACTTCAGCCTTTACTTTACACTTCTGGTGAAGCCTCTGTCCCTCACTGTCTGTGCATTTCTGCTGTGAAAATACCTCTTCCCTCTGCAAGGCTGTATTGTGCTGTGTGTGGTTATCACTCCGCCCTAGCTACTTCAGATATCTGCAAGAAACTAGCCATCTTCTTTTTTTTTTTTTTTTTTCTGGGGCTTTTGAAGAAGCATCTGACTCAGTTGCAAGACTCTGTTTCTTCTGAGTTCCTTTTGGCATTGAGCACAGTACCATTTTGTGATTACTTCGAATTTGATTCTCCTTTGCTGCCACCAGCCACACCATTTTTTAAGCAGCACTGGCCAGAACACAGAGAAAGGCTGGAGGTTACTTTCTTTATTGTGACATTGTTTGGACTCTTAGTGTGTGTTGTATCTTTTCCACTCATCCAGTCTTCCCATGTTCCAGCTTCTTGTAGAAGCCTTCTCTGGCTTTCTTGAGGTTGTAATTCTCATTCACAATATTATTCATTGATCTTTTACGTCGTTCTTCATTGATTTGAACTACCCTGGACATCATTTTGGCTTCAGATGCTTGTAACAGGAGAGCTTCAGCCTACTAGTGACAGTATCTTTTTAAAAAACATATATTTACTTATTCCCTTTACATCCTGATTGTAGCTCCTCTCCTATCCACTCAGGCCTCCCACCGTGCACACTCCTCCACCCATTCTTTCCCCTCCCTCTCCTCAAGGAGGGGGGAGACCTTCCATGGGTAGATGATATCTTTTTTTAAGTAGCAGACATCAATCCATTTTGTGCAGAACGCTCCAACATTTTTTAGTTCTTTCTCTAGAAATAGCATTTCCCCATGTTTCAATGTGGATCCCTCTCTCCGGCTTCTCTCCATTCGCCTCTAACTTCCTGTTTTTGTTGACTCCTTCCCAGATGCCTCTAGACCTTCATGGTTTGGGGGTGACCAGGTGGATGCTGGGAATTAATCCTGTGTCCTCTCTAAGAGCAGCCAGTGCTTTGCCTGCTGAGACACAGCTTCAGCTCGCATGTAATACGTTCAAACCTTGTGTGGCCATGGGTATCAAACACTTTAACGGTGACATTAAACATAAGGCCAGGGCTACTGTCTTTCACATCCACAGAGACAGGAGCAGAACATCACCTGCCTACCTGTTTCCTAACAGCAACGAAGACCTTAGAAATCTGCACCTAAACAGTCGAGAGTTTTCTTACAGCCGTAAAAATGAAAATCAAAGAGGAAAAGGTGTGGTTAAAATGGAATTTGCGGGGTAGGAAGAAGGCTTATTAGGTAAAGGTGCGTGCTGCCACGCCTGACGAGTTCAGTCCCTGGGTCCCACGTAGTGGAACGACTGCTGCAAGTTGTCCTCTCACCTCCACATGTGTGCCCCAGCAAATGCACACACATACACGTACATGTTCATGTATAAGGATAATAAAAATTTTAAAGGACTTTGAAAACTTGTAGCTTCCCTAGGTTATCTCTGATTAAAAAGCAATGTTCTGGGGAGAAGAAAAACAACAACACTTAGTGATTCTATTGCCATCCTGCATAGAATTTCTCTGCTTTGCAGTGAAATAAATCGGTCCTTCAAGCAGATAACTGCTACTGCCAGAAGCACTGTGAATGGGGAGAAATCCATTCATGTAAGTGAGCTCTGGCCAGTCATAATGAGTGTTTATGATCAGAGCAGCTGGCTACTGGGCCCAGCAGACGGCAGACATCTGGTTATAGTGCCTGCCAAACACAAAAGTGGAGTAAAATCATATGCATCCTTTCCACCTTGAACTCTTCCCGCACTAACAGTTTTCGGCGAAAACAAATAACTGTGAAGCAACTCCACAAATAAAACATCAGCACATGTTAAAGCTGAAGGGGGTGGGCCTGCTTGTTCACTATAGCAATCACTTCCTTGTATAGATGTACAGTAAGGCATCAGGCTGGGAGCCTTAACTATGTTTAATAAAACTGTTTTAAGGAAGAACCCAATCCTGGTACCCAGGAGAGAGATAGGAGCTTAAGGCCAACCTGGACTATGTTGCAAGACTCTGTCTCAACAAACAAACAAGCTGTACTTTCTATCTTGGTAATATGCAAAGTAGCAGAAAATATTTTCATTATTTCACTTGGAAAAAAATGCTCGTCACCAGTTATTGAAGTATGACTGTCTATTTGGGCAGAGAGAATCCTTACAGATTTACAAAAAAGGTAATCTGGATTGCACAAATAGAATTCCATTATCATGCAAGTGCCAGAAGTATCCAAATGTAGGTAAGGTTTTTTGAGATTTTTTTAATGTAAATATAGCTATGGGACATGTATAGCTATTTTTGAGCACAGCAAGATGTCAAAAGGAAAGAGAGATGTGATACTGAGAAGTATGTACTGGCTCTTCAGCCATGCTAGGGATTTCCTAGGAATCTCCAAGAAGACCCTGTTTTTAACATGCTGATGATTTGTCTAAGGACTAGAAGCCCCTAGAGTGCTTCAGGGCCAGAAATGGTCACGAGAAACAAAATGCAAAACAGGGAACTGGTCCCAGGAAAGGGAGGAGGGCTAAAGGTTCAGTTGAATACCAGTGACCAGCAAGTCAATAAGTCCTACCTATGTAATGAAACCCCCACAAAATCCAGAAGATGGTGGGATTTTAGAGCCTCCAGATAGCTGTGCACATGAAGAGCAATTGAGGATAACGTCCACTCAGAGGGCATGGAGGTCAGTGACTTTCCCCACCTTCACTATTTTAAACCTTTTTATGATAAACAAACAAAGTAGGTATGGTGTTTCCCTGAGTTCTGTTAGCTGGCCTAGTAAATTAAACCAGTTTGTAGCTGGGCATTAAGAAAATCAGACTGGAGTCAGCACATGCCTGAATCTTAGAACTAGGCTTCTGGTATGGTGCCTTCCACCCCACACACAGAATGCTGCCACATACATACACACACACACACACACACACACAGCCAAAAAAGTTTCCTGAAGCAGGTAACTAATGACTATGTTACCATAGCTCCTTTCCCCCAGATCAGTTGCTTTCATATGTGGTAGCTTCCCTTCTGCCAGCACGGGCCATTTGCCCAACTGGGGACCATTTGGAGTTAAATAACTAAAACGTCTGCAAAAAGTTTGGAGCATACTTTCAAGATGTCTTGATTTTGTATTCTCCCATACAGCAATCCTAAGTAGCCCCAAATGAATTTAATTTCCTGTGTCCGTGAGTGAGTAGGTTGACTTCACTCAGATTCAACAGTTGGGAATGTCAGGGACTTAGAACTGAGAGGAGGCGTGAGGTGGGATACGTGGAGTTGGACTCTGTCCTTGCGTGGAGAGCATCAGAACCGAGCTGGATTTGAGGACAGCGGCTGGTGTCCACTGCAGAGTAGACTGCTGCTTATGGGGAGAAAACCTTATGTGTCTTATTGTCACAGAAGTCTTCCATTTTGGTTGCTGATTTTACTATGAGGGTCCAAGATGTGCAAACAGAATGCCATCAGGCAAAGAAGCACCTTCAAGGCCAAAACTGAACAGGTGGGAAGGACGAGGTAGGGAAAGGATCAGCACAGAGTCAGCCCTGAGTTTGTGATTGCCCCCAGCCATGGGAAGAGAAACAGAGAAAAAGAGAATCTGTCTTCAGTCACCTTAAAAGTTCAAGTGAAAAATACCTCAACCCCTCAACCGACCTGGAGCCTCTCTTCCCTTTCAGTCTGCCTGCAGGGGATCTGTCTGATTTGTGGCCCCACGTTGCCTTTGAGAAGATGTAGGACATTTTTGGAAAAGTCAAGAGAAGCCGCCAGCGCAGCTTTCCACAAGGAGAGGGACCACACCCTACACTACTCAATAAAGAATGTCATTTGAAACTGTTTAGAATAACCTCCCCAGAGGAATCTTCCGTTTCTTTCGAGGCTCCACCATCAGCAGGTCTTACATTTACCACAACACCCCGCAATCTCTGGCTTTAGAAATTCTATAGAAATAATGCAAGCGTGTCTAGGGCACAAGAGGGGAAACACCAAAGTCGAAAGTTTCCCTTTATACTTCCTTTCCTCATGTTTCATGACAGTTTCCTTCTGATCTCCAAATCCTCCAAATCTCTTTTCTATCCAGCCACAGCCCATTTTCAGCTTTCTGATTGTGTCTGCTTGTCAGTGCATGAGTTGTCTAGAACCCCCTCTGCATGGCAGAGTTTGGGGTAGGAATCCATTTGTGTTCCTTTCTGGTACTGTGACACTGAACAAATGAGCTGGTGTCAGAGTTCAGGAAGAAACGCTATGGGAACACACACATTTCAGTTCTTACCCGAATCAGAGAGAAGCAGGGACACTGGAAGGGAGACAGTCTGGACGGTCACTGCAACACAAAGGCTTGGACCCAGGTGGTGGGAAAGACAATGACACAGAACAACAGATTCTAGGCATTTCAGGCAATGCACATTTAGTAGCAGAATGGGGCTGAACAGTGACTGTCAAAAGCACTCGCAATTAAAAGTCTGTCAAAGTGATCTCAAACATTGTTAATGGCTAATGGAATGAAAGACACCGTCACGGATGGCAGACATGCTGTAGGGAGGAAGGAACTGCCACAGGTGGGTAGCCACCAGCGCTCCTGGGAGCCGAACAGCGCCCCTCCCCCTGCTCAAAGAACAATAATTCTAGGGAGGGAATCCTGGCAGCAAACTCTTGTCCCAGGCTTTGTATTTACTGTAACTTCTGCCTAGGAATGGCCCTCCCTCCTCCAGCCTTGCCTCTGATTTAGGAAAGGAAGCTGACTAACTTACTAAAAAGGGACAATGCATACTGTGCAACACATAGTTGGCCTTTCTGGCGTACAAATCATAAACTCCTTGAAATCTTGGAAATGGTAGTATGTTAAGAAGTTGACTGAGGGCTGGCAGCTTCTGAAGAGCTTCAAGGTGGGTCTGACGGGTTAGCTGATCACCATTATCTATGTAATGAAGTCTCCACAAAAACTCAAAAGCACCGAGTTCAGAGTTTCTGGATAGCTGAAAATACAGAATCATAGGGGTGGGGTATTTGCTCAATATATCCTTTCCCCTATACCCCTTCTAATGCATATTATCATCAGTATCTGTTGTAATACCATTTTTTGACCCACTGCGACAATTTAGTGAAAATCTGAGGAGAGTGTATGGGACCCTTCTTAGCTAGAGGCTCAGAATCACAGGTAACACCACCTGGAGATTGCAGTTGGCACTGGAGGCAGTTCCGGCTTTAGAGACAGTCCTTAACTGGTGGGTTCTGATACCCACCTTCAGGAAACAGTAAGTGACAGAAGCAAGTCAAGTTAGAAACCCCGGTTTGTGTTTACTGCAGAACTGCTGCTGTTGTGTGCAGGGAATCCCCCTCAGTGCGGTCGTGGCCTACGCGGTCACGGTACAGGAGGAATAACTGGGTCTGAGTTAGTTTTTTTCTACTTTTATGTGCAGCAAGGACTCCAGAGCGTAAGCTCAGAAACACTGGAAGGGATGGAGGAAAAGAAAAGGATGAAGGAAAAGTGAAGTGTGGAGCACAAGAGACTTCTGCTGTCCTCAAAGGATAGCCCAGGGGAGCTCTGGAGTTCCGGGGCATTATAAACTGCCCTTGGGCTTGGTCCTCTCACCAGCTCAGGCTGGGTGATGTTGCAGGTTCTGCTTCAGAATCACAGAGGGGGATTTCAGGCTCGTCGACAGGGATGACAGGCTTGTCCTCTAGGACCTGGGAGATGGTTCCTCCTGGAGGAGTTATGGCCCATGCCATTCCTCTGAGAACATCCAGATGGGACTTGTCTTCTCGGTATTCATGTCCTCATTTTTCCCCGATCTATGTCAAGAATTCTATTCACAGACAGCCTCAGATGAAACTAGCCACTCTTTCTTGCCTCATGAAAGCGAAACACCATAATCAAAAGATGAGGCCACCTCACATAGCTGTGGAAAGCAATAGACTTTGAGGATGAGCCGCAGCTCATTTTCCTTCATGCTACACTGTTTTTAAGTCTTTTCTGTCATTTGGGAGAGGGAGTATAATGGTTTGAACCTAGGGCCTCAGATATGCTAGGAAAGTATTCTACCACTGAGCTACAGTCCCCAATTCCCTTCACTGTCTTTCACCAGAGAAAACATGTTAAACTAACATAAAGCATGATTTTGCAATTTGAGATTTTCTCCCATTCCTTTTGTATTCCAAAGTGACACTGGATCCTGAGATAAATATTTTTGTTGGCGATAATTTTTTAATCAAAATGTATAACCAATGTGACAGCATCAAGGTGAATGCCCTCCTCCTTCATGTGGAGGATTTCTGGGTAAGTAGGCTTGGTCCAGACACCCATATTAGCCTTCCAGGTCCCCTCACTACTTTCCTCTGCTTCTCTCCCTGTCTGGCTCACTCAGCTGTCAGATCATGTGCTCTGATCTCCTCCCTCTCCTTGAGATGTGCTGTGATGGACAGACACACTTGGCTTCCTGCTAGTCTTCGCCTCAGCTCTCTGCATGATAGGTAGCATGGGAAGGAGGTAGAAGCTATAGAGTGACTAAGCACATAGTTATGCTATGATTGTTAAGATAGATATGGTTCACCTGTTACCCCAGCACTTAGGAGGCTGAAGTAGGAAGATTTCTGAAAACTCATCACGAGCCTAAACTGTAGAGTGAGTTCCAAGTAGCCTAAGCTATAAAGTAAAACCATTTTTTTAAAAAAAGCTGAGAATTTCCCCTATTGTTTTCTTTTTAAAAAATTTATTTTTTTATATGTAGGAGTGGTTTGTCTTCGTGCATGTATGTGTATTATCTGTATGCCTGTGTCCACAGAAGAGGATGTCACAGACCAGAAGAGGATGTCAGATTCTCTCTAGAACTGGAGTTACAATTGTAAGCTGCCGAATGGATCCTGGGAATTGATCCAGGGTCCTCTTTGAGAATAAGAAGTCTCAACCATTGAACCATCTCTCCAGGGCCCCGTGTTTTCTTAAAAGTGAAGCCTGGGCTAATTATATGCCTATAACTCTAAGGCTGAGCCAAGAAGATAGAAGTTCAAGGCTACGAAAGTAAGATCCTGCTTCAGACAAAAGGGGATAAAAAAGAATGAAGGGATGGGAGAAGAAAGGAAGAGAATAAGGCTCAAAGGAGGGAGGGAGGAGAGGAAGTGAGAGGAGAGAGGCAGGAAGGGAGGGAGGGAAGAAAGAAAGGAGGAAGGGAGGTAGGGTCAGCATAGGCCTTGCCTGTAGTGGCATAATTGACCCTAGCCATGCCTGTGGTTTGCCCTCTCAGCAAGTTCAGTGCAGGCCAGAGAGACAGGCCATTTGCTCTAGCCCCCACCTTGCTTTGTGACTACAAGCTTAAGCAAAGACACCTCAAAGTGGCTTCTCTCTTCCTCACCACCTTATCCCCTGCCAGCACCTTGCCCACTCTCCCCAGCAACCCGCTACATTTCCTGTTCTCCAGGCTTTTGCCCTTTTTCTTCCCATGCACACATCTCTGTGTGTAAGAGCCTCGTGGTACTCCATCCAGACAACTTTTCTTCCTAGGCATCTTGGGAGGAGAAATGTCCAGAGTTGTCATGGGAAGAGATGGTAACATTTAGGGCCCTTCTAACTGACCCGGGGGGAGGGGAGGGGCATCAAGGCGGCATCAGCCATGGCAGCTTAGGGAAATGCATATTCCAGCCACCCATTCCCTGGAGCCAAACTGAAAGCGGGAGAGGCACTCCAGAATGTTCAGATGCTGAGGACCACCACGTTAGTTGAACTCCAGAAGAAGAGTTGACAGGTGCAAAGGTTGTCCTGGCAGGTTTGGCTGTAACCAAGGTCTTCTCACAGTTGGGTCAATTTATTTCCAAAAGACCTCCCACAGTTAGGAAGATGCGTAGAAAGCTGATTTTCTTTTTCCAGCCGTGTTTTGTTATTGAACAAATAATATTTTTTCAATAACAAAAATAACAACTATTGCCTCTCACCCGAGGTAAATCTAGTAAGCCGGCTACATGCTTCCCAGAGAAGATTCCCGGCGATCTACAGGTGTCCACCCTCTGCTGTGCTTAATTCAGCCTTCCCAGCACAAGTTTGCTCTAAGACTGGTGAGCCTCAGGAAAGGGCAGAGCTTACCTGCGCTCCGGGAGACTCGCGGGGCCAGGCGATTCCCCGTCACCGGGAGGAAAAGCTGTGGCCTGAGCTCGGCGACGCGCACCGCCCTGCGTCCCCGGGGCCGCCCCTGGATCCCGGGCGGGGACAAAGCCAGCGCCAGCAGCAGCAGTGCGGGCAGCCTGGAGCTGGGCTTAGCGGGCCACATGGCCTCGGCGTCCGGAGTGAAGAGCGGCGGGCTGGCTTGGCAGTGGGACGTGGAGACGCGCGAGGCTAGGTCTATGCGCTCCCGGGCGCGGGGCGGGGACCGGAGGCGGGGCGGTGCTGGGGACCCGGAGAACCCAGGACTAGGGCGGGTCAGGGCACAGGACCCTCGGTAGCACACGCCGCCCCCTGGGGACCCTTTACTAGTCTCGGGGTGTGGGGAAGAGATGGCGCCAAGTCGCGCAGATTCCCTCTGGCCTCATCTCAAGTCCTAGTTTGTGGGTCTCTAGGTCATGGCCGTCGCTGGCCCACCGGATGGAAAGAACCCGCAACTTCTAGTTCTGGAAGTGAGAAAGCGGGTTGGCGTTTCTGCTGCCAGAGACCAGAGCTCTTTGACCACAAGCCCTGCAGCGTCACAGGGCTGGCCAGGTGGGCACACACGCTGCCCCTGAATCTAGAGTTCTCATCTGTCCAGGAGGTGGCAGAGCTTGGGAGATGAGGAGGGGGTGAGGAAGGGGATGGGAGATCCAAGAATTTGCACTCGGGACAACAGAATCCAAGAATCCCCACACCAGGGCACACCCCGGTCCCTCTGGACAGGCGACCAGAGAGAGAGACACGTGCTGGAAATTTTAAGTTATGGATTTTTTAAGTTATCACAAAGTTTTGTCGGCGTTAATAGCAAGAATCGGGGGTCCGGAGTCCCATTCGTTAAAAACGAGAATTTCCGATGAAGTGGTACTATGTCGGTTACGGTTTGAGCCATTTTGCCTTCTCTCTTATTGTGTTATATTAAGTGTATATGTCAACATGCCATTGGCTTGATTGCTAACTGTCTCCTCATAACTGAGAGCAGTAGAAGGCTCTGTGGTTTCTTCAAAGAGACCTTTTCTGTCTCAAACTAAGGGAAAAAACAAGCAAATAAACCTCAACTTAGTCCATACACTTGGTCTAAATGTTATATTTTTAAATATGCCCAGGAAATTGGAGCGGCACAAACCGCTTTTTTAAAAGCCTTATTCCTGCGTTTGACCGATGCTCTTTCAGGAGAGTTGATGCACAAAGTTTTCCACCAGGATGCTTGAGGAAGCACGAACCTCTGTGTCTCCTAAGCAGACACTAGGCCATCTAAGAATGGCTTCCACTTTCTAGGCAGCCTTAGACAATCCTTAGAACAAACTTTCTGACATCTCAAGTGAAACACTGAGACATTACAAGTTCACAGACATGAACAAGAAGTTCACATTTAAATGTAATTAGCATTACTCTGGGACACAAGCAGAGGTGGGGGTGAAGTGGGGGTGAGAGTGGGGACAAGAGTGTGAAATAACGTTAGAGAAAATGCAGAAGTGGCAGGCATGCATCCCAGGTCGCTGTGAACTTGACAGTTGGTTGGGCTTGCTGCTGGGGTGAGGCAATGTGAGGTAGGCCAAGACTTGCTTTCTCTCAGACTGAACTTTACTCACTTATTTTCCATTTTTAGTTATTTTTCTCTCATACACTACATCCCCATTGCAGTTTCCCTTCCCTCTGCTCTTCCAGATCCACTCCATCATTTCCCTTCAGAGAAGAGCAGGTTTCCCAGGGATATCAACCAACCACAGCATAACAAGTTACAAACACATCAAGGCTGGAGGAGGCCATGCAGTAGAAAGAAAAGGGTCCCAAGAGCAGGCAAAGGAGTCAGAGACAACCCCCACTCCCACAAGCACACCAAGCTACACAACCATAACACATATGCAGAGGACCTAGGTCAGACCCATACAGGCTCCCTAATTGTTACTTCAGTCTCTGTGGAGCACTTACGAGCCCCGGTTAGTTGATTCAGTGGGTTTTATTGTAGTGTCCTTAACCCTTCTATAATCCTTCCTCCTTCTCTTCCAAAGGATTCTACGTGAGCTCCATATAATGTTTAGCTGTGGGTCTCTGAGTGTGCTTGTATCAGTTGCTGGATGAAGCAACACTGCCAAAACCCATCACAAAATTTAAGATATTTTAAAAAGCAGACTTCCACACTTCTCGGCATTCAGTTCTTCTGGAAGAACCTATGGGATCTACATTTCAGAGTAGGCAAGGGTAGTTTTAAAGCCAACAGTCTTTCAGTTCAACAAAAATTACTTGAAGGCAAGTAAAAGGCCACTATTGGAGTAAATTTGACAAAAATTCTTGTCTCTGTGAAGCATTAGCTTCATGAATTTAGCCTCCCAGCATAATGATTTTGTCAGGAATGAGCAGATTGCTCATAGTGAAGTAGCTCTCTGTTTGGGAACTTTTCAGTGTGACTTCTTGCTGTCCCCATGGCTGCTATTTGCTACTGTGTTGGAGGTTGGTCTGATGCATGTTAGGTTTATTTAGACAGAAAAGAGGAATTGTTGGAGGTTGTGTGTTACGAGCCCTTAAGATCTGGTTACACCCATATTTGTTTCTGAAAACCTACCTAAGAGCTAGTAACACGCATCAGACCACTCTCCAACACTATGGATTGCTGGTTTGTTCGAGGACTATGTGACATTTCAGTCATAGATATAATTTCACAATAGTTGCTAACTTCCCACATGTGGAATTTTGTATATAAATAATGAGCTTTCTGTCTAGGAAAGGACACTTAGTGACTGTGGTGGTTTGATCAGAATGACCCCAGTAGGCTCATATATTTGTATGTTTGGTCCTCAGTAGTGGAAGTGTTTGGTGAGGATTAGGAGGTGTGGCCTTGTTGGAGAAGTAAATCACTGGGGGGGCGGTAGATCTGAGGTTTTGAAGCCCGCAACAGGCCCAGTCTAGTACTTGCTCTCTCTCTCCTGTCTCTCCCTCCCTCTTCTCTCCCTCTCTTTCTTTTTCTGCCTGCCACTTGTGGATCATGTGAGCTCTCAGATACTGACTGTTCCAACACCGTGCCTGCCCGCTGCCACCATGCTCTCCATCGTGGTGATCATGGATTAATCCCCTAAACCTGTAAGATAGTCCCGATTAAATGCTTTCTTTTAAAAGTTGCCTTGGTCATGGTGTCTTATCACAGTTATAAAACAGTAATCAAGACAATAATCATGTGTCAATAATTCTGCCTGCTTCTCTTGTAGGCAGAATTTCACTCTGTAGCTCCATCTCATGCCTTAGACTGGGGTTCTCTAAGTCATGGCCTCCCCTGACCCATGGAATGGAAGAACCTGCAACTTCTAGTTCTGGATGCAAGATAATGGGGTGGTATAGACTCGAACTCCATAAGTAGACTCGGGTGGCCTTGAAGTCATGGAAATACTCCCATGCCAGAGCCCTGAATTCTGGAACTGTAGAAATTCACCAACTGCACCCAACTGAATAATTCAAACTTTGAAGCATACATTTAAAAATATGGTTTTTAAGCCTCAGTGCTCAGGGTTTATTTCTCTCCTCTTTTCCAGTAGACTCACACTAAGTAATCCAGCTTATCTTTGAATTTGTAATTCTCCAGCTTTAGCAACAGCAGGGCTATGATTTGAAGTGCGTGCCACCCAAGCCAGCTATTTGTTCTCTTTTTAAATTATCTAATTAATAAAACAAGTTACATTCCCCTTCATTCTTGACATCAGTGCTTTCTGGGCTGGGCCCTGGTTGGCACAACAAGATGAAACACAGAAAATGTCCAAATCATTCATAAATCCCAGACTAGCTATGGTACCTCCCCTAGAGAATGGAGAAGGAAATTGGTGAATTTAGTCAACATAGTAAGTGAATTTGCTCCTTGTGTAGTAAAATCAAGATGAAAAAGAAGGTCTGTGTGGGGCAAACAGAAGTTAGTGGTACCTGGACCACTTTGCTATTGTGCTCACTAGAAGACTGAATGATGTGGAACACAGTAGGATCCTGGGTAACAACTAAAACAAACCTAATAAAACACTATACAAGCCTTATTTCACATCTCAAAGTATGGTCACAAATTTAATACATTGTGACAGGCCAAAATATTAAAAAAAAATTTTTTTAAAGATATTGAGGAGAAAATGTATTCTTATGTATTTCCCCAGGTTTTTTTTTTTTCTTTTCTTTTCTTTCTACTTTTCTTTTCTGTGCTAAAGATCAAACCTAGGGTCTTCTATATGCTAGATGAATGTTCCACCTATAAAATACATCCCATCCCCATTCAAAGGTAATGGTAATATTAACCTAAATGTTCTCTGCTTTTTAATTTGTATTTATTTTAACTAAATATTTTTAAAAGATTTATTTATTTATGTTATGTGTATGAGTGCTCTATCTGCATGTACACCTGCATTCCAGAAGGGGGCATTAGATCACATTATAGATGGTTGTGAGCCACCATGTGGTTGCTGGGAATTGAACTCAGGATCTCTGAAAGAGCAGCCAGTGCTCTTAACCTCTGAGCCATCTCTCTATTTACAACCTAAATATTCTTAATATTACATTTTCCTTATTGAGAATTTTATACATGTATACATGGAAACATAATCATATTCACTCCCCGTTTCCTGTCTCCACCTTGCCTCAAATCCCACAATAAATCCTCTCAAGCTAAATATTCTTTTAGTTACGAACACACTAAATCCAACCAGTCATGGATGTGTGTGGCTATCCTCTAAACAATGAGAAGCCTACCAAGGGTTATGAGAAAGAGAGGTGGGGAAGAGGGAAAGAGATGGGGAAAAGGGAGAGAGGGAGAACCGAATGGCTCTCCCTCCTCTGGTAACTATCAACTTCCAACAGTGCTTTTGTTAGATTGCTTTTGTCCAGGTCACGTGCAGACTGTTGTGACTTCATGAGTGTGGTAACCATGCCAAAAGCTTATACTTCGTAGCACTGCTCTCCATCATCTAGCTCTTACATTCTTTCTGCCTCCTCTTCTGTGATGAGCCCTGAGTCCTGGTAGTGGCAGCGGGCAGTGGGCAGTGTTGAGAAAGATGTCTTGGTTATAACTGAGCACTCAACCTCTTATTCTCAGCAATTTGACCAGTACACATCTCAGCACTGACTGTTATCAACTGCAGAAGCCTCTCTGACTAAGGTTGAGAACAGACCAGGTCTATGAATAAGAATGTGGATATTTAGAAGGCAACTTGACAGCAGGACCATTTAGCAAAATAACAATAGCAGGTTCTACCTTATGACCTGTAACATCCTGGGACAGCCATGGGATTTTAATTAGAATTGTAGTATTAGGGATGAAATTACCTCCTGTGGAGAAAGATTCAGATCCAATCAGAACATGGCTAATTTCTCTGTATCGGTTGAACCACTACTGTACCGGTGCACATATCTTGCCTGTTAGGTTGGATTGAAGCATACACAGTCCAGTGCCAGATGAGACCACTGATGTCCCTTCTCACCAGCAGCCTGCAGAACGTCTTCCGGCACTAAGAAAGAAAGCCACTTGTGCTGGTTGCTTTGTCAACTTGAAACAAGGTAGAGTCTTCAGGGAAGATGGAGGTCAACTGAAGAATTACCTTCATCAGATTGACCTGTAGGCAAGTCTGTGGGTCATTTTCCTGATTAATGGTTGATATAGGAGGGCCCAGTCCACTGTGGTAGTTCCACTCCTGGGCAAGACGTCCTGGGTTGTAAAGGGACAATAGCTGAGCAAGCCTGGGGCCAGTTCTCCTCCATGGCTTCTGCTTCAGTATCTGCCTCCATGTTCCTGTGTTGGTTCTCAATGGTCTGTGACTCAAGATAGAAAAGTCAAATAAACTCTTCTCCCCCAGGTTGTTTTTGATCATAGTCTCTATCACAGCAATAGAAAGCAAACTAAAAGAACAATTTCTTGGTCTAACAAAAATTTTAAAAGTGTGATGACCTCTGTGTATCTTCCAAGGCCAGTCTCCTGAACAAGATGAATGGAGGTCCTGTTTCAAGCCAGCTAACAGTATAGATCTGATGTCACCTGTTAGACTCGCAGACCTTGATTTCACTATAAGTTTGGGAAACAGACCAGCAAAACAAAAAAACCTAGGAGAACTTTCAAGAAGATAAAATCACACTGTGAAGTGTATAGAAGCTAGCTCAGTGTTTGTCTTACATCACAACCACAATATCCCCTCTCTGCTCTTCTCCTAGTCCTTTCCCCCATCCACACCCAGACACTTCTGTTTCTCTTCAGAAAAGGGGAGGTCTCCCACGAATAACAACCAACGCTGGCATATCAAATTGCAGTAACACTAGGTGCATCCTTTCCCGATGAGGCTAGGCAAGACAGCCCAGTAGGAGGAAAAGGTCCCAAAGGCAGGCAGCAGAGTCATAGGCAGCCCCTGCTCCCACAGTCAAGCTACACACCTGTAACATATGGGTGGAAAACCTCAGTCAGTCCCATGGAAGCGGGCTCTTTCGCAGCAATGAAACCATACATAGCCACATCTCCTTTAATGGTATGTCCCATTTCACTCTGGCCTTCTTTCTTTTTAGTTGAACTCTTTAGCATATGTTTTAAGATAATTTCACAATTTTTCTCCTGTCTTTGTTCACAGAATCCTGCATGTGCACATGCACACGTACTAAGTGGCAAGATTGTTTACTGACTTGAATCTCACTTACTACAAATACTGTAAACAGCATTGTGTGACAGATGGAGTGGGTAACAGAAGAAGTCTTGGGTGAATGTATATTGTTGATATGAGCAAGCCATCTCAAGGACCCCAATGCCTCTGACCCATACGAATGGCAGAGCCTTTCCTAGGTCAGGCTCAGGGCAATGGCAAGGACTTCACCTGGTCCAAATCTGGACGTTACGAACAACTGACCTTTAGGTAAAAACCAATGTATGTAGAAACTATCAATCATAGCCACCTCCTCCTCATTCAGCTTTATATAATAAACCCACTTCTTTGTCTGCCTGTATACAACAAGCCTGCCTCCTCAATCAGTAGTATACAACAAACACACTGAGCTTCTGGGCTGCTCGGGTGTCTCTATCAGAGAACACAACACAAACAATCCTGGCTTTTCTGGACTTGTGTCTGTGTCTGTCCTTTCCTCGTTCCTTCATTGCCCCTTGGCATATAATATTTTCCTATGAGCACTATTTTAAAATATATTTTTTCAATTATATCATAGGTTACCTCCTCTTTTTGTCCTGGGATTTGAACCCAGCCCCTCTCACATGCCAGACAAGGGTTTATCACTGAACTACACCCATATTCCCACTTCCCATTTTTTAGTATAATTAAAAATGCGCAACAAGCCAGGCATGGTTGCTCACACCTGTAATCCCAGCACTCTGGGAGGCAGAGTCAGACAGATCACTGTGAGTCTGAGGCCAGCCTGGTCTACAAAATGAGCCCAAGACAGTCAAGACTACAGAGAGAAGCCCTATCTCAAAAAACAAAAACAAACAAAAATCATAATAATGTTGACTGAATTATTTATTTGTTAAGAGGTGGGTCCCAGTAGAATAAAGTGAGTATTAGCGGAGTGTTCACAGGGGAATATTGACACCCTGGCCCCTGTTCCTCTCTCACGGGCCTCCACAAGCATGAGATGAGCAGCTTCCCCAGCCACGTGCTCTTCCTATAATATACTGCCTCGGGGCAGGCCTAAAAACAATGGGCCAGAAACTTCCACGGGGAGGTAAATAGACCTGTCCCCTTTCAGGTGGGTTATCTCAGATACACCGGCAGAGATAGAAAATAGGATATTCAAGCCCAGTTTGTCAGATGGAAACCTGCACTCTACATCCTTTCTCTTCAATAGCCTTCCATACCTGTGCAAACAGCCTTCACCTCCCAGCAGTGGATGCTTCTAGGTAGCTCTTGCCTGATCTGGTTCCTCTCTAGGAGACCATTGTCAGACCATTTCACATGAAACAGGGCATCAAACTTCACACCGTAACAGTAGTTTGTTTGTATGATTATTTCTGGTTTAACTTTGAACTGTAGAGGTCTTAAAAGATTTTTTTAATACATTTATTTATTTTTCTCTTTTTCAACTATCAACTCCTTAGAGTTTTCAAATATATGGTGTAGATGTGATTTAAATATTTATATAACAAAAAGGTAGGAAATGAGAAAAGTCATTTATAACATAAATTATAAACTTATTTAGAAATTCTCATATTTCCTTTGAAAAACTAGGCTTAATGCTGCACGCATTTGTTTGATGTACTGATGGTAGCTATTCTCTATCTTTTAAGGGTGTTTTTTTTTTCATTTTATTTATTTCTTTGTTTATTTGTTTGGTTTTTTTGAGACAGAGTTTCTCTGTGTAAGCCTGGCCCTGGAACTCACTTTGTAGAGCTGGGTGTTCTTGAACTCAGAGACACCTCTGCCTCCTGAGGGTGGGACCAACAATGTACACCACCAGCCAGATCTCTAGCTTCTTTAAAGGAAGAGTCTTACTTAGAAACCATCTAAGGGGGACGTTCTGTTTAAAAAAAAGGAGATTATGGGTTGTTCCCAATTGTTTACTGTTCCAGAGGCAGTGGGACCTGGGAGAATGGAGCCTAAATACGAAGTGGACTACAGTCTTATGCAGTAGCCAGATTTATTCAGAGCGTCAGGCAGTTTATAATCCAAGGACTTTTAGAACAGTCATGTGGGAAAGGAGGCTTCCCAGGAGGTAGAGACGCACTGTCCCAGACCCTTGCAGACAATTCCCAGACCCAAGGAACGCATGGTCACCCAGCCTTCCACCTACCTGAACACAACTTCGGAATTCCAGGCTTTAGACTCCAGACATCTAATTCCTATCACTTCCCAGAGGTCAACTCGGCCTCTGAACACCAGGGACAGAATCCCCAGGCTTTGGTCCCTGTGGCACCCAGAGTGACAACTGGCACATACAGAATCTGGTCCCGCGGAATCTGAGTATCTACCCACAGAGAATGAATTGGAAGCAAGCAACGCTCATGCTGCTGACTCCGAAACACCAGCGTGTTTCCCCAGAGAGAAGAGGAGACCCTGGCACCCAGACACACACAGATCCAGCCTCAAACTCCTGGGCTAAGCTGCCACCCAAGAATGACTCCAGATTCCAGAGATGGTTCACAGCTGAGATTCACAGCTCTACCAGCTGCCCTGAGCAGACCCGCAAATGCTCAGATTCACACAAGGTAACACCCACACCTTAATCCCCCTGCCTATGGGTCCACCCGGGACAAAAACAGAAGAAAAAAGCTGCAGGCATATCGCAGAGATCCAACCCCCAGCACACAACCCAGGCTGGGCTTCCCCTCCATGCCTGAAAATCCCAGCTGGCTCCAGCAATAAGCAGCCAACACCAGCCACAAACAGATGGCTAAAGGCCAGTATGAGAACACAATGAACAAAAACCAGGGCAAGATGGCTCCACCAGATTCCAAAACAAACAATGGATATTGCAACTGAAACATAGGAAAATGACCTTAAATCTATGCTTATGTAGATATTAGAGAACTTTAAAGAGGAAATGAATATAACCCTCAAAGAAATTCAGGAAAGTATAAATGGAGGCCTTTAAAGAGGAAATAATAAATCACACAAAGAAACACAATAAAATACAATCAAACAAATAAAGACCATCAGAGGCATAAAGGAAAACACAATCAAACAGGTGAAAGAAATGAATAAAATGGCTCAAGAGCTGAAAATGGAAATAGAGTCAAAAAATAAAACACAAACAAAGGACCTGGAAAGGACAAGAGTGCTGTAAGAAGACCAACAGAATCAGCTAAACTAGATACATGGCAGCTTACAGAGATAGAATCACCAACCAAAGAGCATGTATGAACTTGACCTAAACCCCTTACCCATATTTAACTGATGAGCATTTTGATCTTCATGTGGGTCACCTAGTAAGTTGAGTGGGGCTGTCTATGACTGGGACTCTGTTGCTTACTTTCAATCTCTTTATCCCTATCCTATTGCCTGGCCTTAGTGGATAAAGGGGAGATCAGTCTCCTAATATGACTTGATGTACTGGGGTGGGTTGGAGGGGGGGAGCGCCCCTTTTCTGAAGACAAGGAGAGGGAGATAAGGTGAAGAGGGTGGGAAAGAGAGACAGGGAGGATAGAAGGGAGGGGTTAGGATTGTGATGTAAAGTAAATAAATAAATTTAAAATAAAATTTTAATGCAGCCAGTCCTGATGAGACCTGATAGGCTAGAGTCAGATGGAAGGGGAGGAGGACCACCCTTATTAGTGGAGGAGGGGGAGGGGCATGGGAAGAGCAGATGGAGGGAGTGTAGGATTGGGAGGCAGTGAGAGAGAGGACTACAGCTGGGATACAAAGTGAATAAACTCTAATAAATAAAAACAATTTTAAAAAAGAAAAGAAAAGAATGTAAACCTAGAAAATACTAGAGATGGAAAACTTAGGGAAGAGAACAGGAGCTATAGAAGAAAGCATCACCAATGAAATACAAGAAAAGGAGGAGAGAATCTCAGTCACGGAAGATATACATCTGTCAAAGAAAATATTAAGTTGAAAATTTCCTGACATATAACATCCAAGAAATCAGGGACACAATGAAAAGATGAAACATAAGATTAATGGGAATAGAAGAAAAAAAAAGATTCCTGGCTCCAAGGACTAGACAATATTTTCTACTAAACCATAAAAGAAATTTTCCCCAACCTAAAGAAAGAAATGCCTTTAAACATATAAGAGATTTACAGAACACCAAATAGGTTATACCAAAAAAGAAATTCCTCCTGCCACATAATAATCAAAATACTAAATATACAGAGCAAAGAGGAGAATATTAAAAGCTGCAAGGGAAAAGGGACAAGTAACATATAAAGGCAGACTGGTCAGAATCACACCTGACTTCTCAACAGAGACTATGAGAGCCAGAAGGGCCTTGGAGTGATGTAAACCCTAGGAGAACACAGATGTCAGCCTAGCCTACTATACCCAGAAAAACTTTAAATCAAAATAGATGGAGAAAACAAGATATTTTATGACAAAGCCAAATTTAAACAATATCCATGCACAAACCCACCCCTACAGAAGATACTAGAAGAAAAACTCCAACCCCAGGAGGTTAACTACACCCAAGAAAACACAGTGTATAAATAACTTCACTGCAACAAAGACCAAAAGAAAACAAGCACACAAACACTACCACCACCAACATTAAAATAAAAGGAACAATCATTGGTTTTTAATATCTCTCAACATAAATGGAATCAACACTCCAATAAAAAGACACAAACTAGCATAATGGATATGTAAACAGAACTCAACATCCTGCTGCATACAAGAACACCTCAGCCACAAAAAAATAGACTCTACCTCAGTGTAAAGGGTTAGAAAAGGTTTCAAAGCAAACAAACCCAAGAAACAAGGCAGAGTAGACATCCTAATATCTAATAAAATAGACTTTCAACCAAAACTAATCAAAAGAGATCCACCAAGAGGACTTCTCAGTTCTGAACATCTATACCCCAAATACAAGGGCACCCACATTCATTTAAAAAAAATTAAAGCTAAACCACACATTGGTCCCCACAGATTAATACTGGGAGACTTTAACACCCCTCTCTCACCAATGGGCAGATCATTGATACAGAAACTAAATAGAAAAATAATAAAACTAACAGAGGTCATGAGCCAAATGGACCTAATTAGATGCCTACAGAATTTTCACCAAAACATGAAAGAATATATCTTCTTCTCAGCACCTCATGGAACCTTCTTCAAAACTGAACATATAGTTGGTCACAAAACATAACCCACTGTATCTTATCAGTTCACCATGAACTAAAGCTGTATTTCAGCAAAAATAGAAATGGCACACACACACACACACACACACACACACACACACAAAAATATGCACTCTTAGAACCTGAACAACTTCCTACTCAATGACTGCTATATCAGAGAAGAAATAAGAAATTAAAGAGTTCCCAGAATTCAATGAAAGTGAAGAAACAATAAACTTATGGGACACAATGAAAGTAGTGCTAAGAGGAAAGTTTATGAAGCACTAAGTGGCTTCATAAAGAATTTGGAGAGCGCTCATACTAGCAACTTAACAGCTCACCTGAAAGCAAGAAAAAGAAAGCAAACACATCCAAGAGGAGTAGATGGAAGGAAATAATTAAAGATCAACAAGTAATAAATGGGACCTCATGAAATAACTCCTGTAAGGCAAAGAACACTGTCAATAAAACAAAATAGCAAGCCACAGTTTGCAAAAAGATATTCACCAACCCTACATTAGACTGAGGGTTAATATGTGTGTATATGAGGTATATATACACATACATATATATGTATATATCCTCAAGAAATTAAACACCAACAAAACAAATAATCCAATTTAAAAAATGGAGTACAGAGTTAAACGAGAACGCTCAACAGAGGAATATTGAATGACTGAGACATACTTAAAGAAATGTTCAACATCCTTAGTCATCAGGGAAATGCAAGTCAAAACAGCTCTGAGATTCCATCTAACACCTATCAATATGGCTAAGATTAAAAACTCAAGTGACAGCTCATGCTGTCAAGGATGTGGAGAAAGGGAAACACTCTTCCATTGTTGGTGGGAGTGCAAACTTGTGCAAGTACTCTGGAAATCAAGCTGGTGCTATCTCATAAAATTGAGAATAGCTGTTCCTCAAGACCCAGCTATACCACTCCTGAGTAAGTACCCAAAAGATGCTCTACCATACCACAAAGACATTTGCTCAACTATGTTCATAGCAGCTTTGTTCATAATAGCCATAATCTGGAAATAACCTAGATGTCCCTCAACTGAAGAGTGGATACAGAAATTGTGGTACATTTACACAATGGAATACTACTCAGCTGTTAAAAAAAAAAAGAAAGAAAATCATGCAATTTATAGGCAAACGGATAGAACTAGAAAAGTTCATCATAAGTGAGGTAACCTAGATCCAAAAAGATATACATGGTATGTGCTTACTTATAAGTGGATTTTAGCCTTATTGTATAGGACAATTGTATTGGAACTCACAGACTCAAAGAAGATAATTAACAGGCAGGACAGTTGTAAGTCGCTAATATTTACTATTGATATATCTTATGGTAACGCTGCTGTTAGTCCTAAACAGCTGTATAACCAAATCACCACACAGAGACTGGGTTTATTTAATTAACATAGAACACAATGCTGGGCAATAATTACTCCCTCTTAAACCTCCAAACCCTCATAGTTTCCCCTAACATTTAGATTTCCCACATTATACTTCCTTTTAGTGAAATATTATGTTTGGTCCATCTCCACATAGTTCCAAGATCTCTCCTCCAGCTCTGCTCTCCCAGCTTTTCCTCGCCCTTTCTCCTCCCACTCATTTTCTGCCCTCTGGCTCCTCCCCTCTTTCCTGTCCTCTGGCTCCTCCCATTGCTCAACATTGTGGCTAGTTGCTTTATTTTGGCCTGTTTACACAAAGTTGAGACAGAATGCCTAGAATAAGTATCACAATGCAATATCTGGATTGAAACCAGAGTTTCGGGGGGGAGAAATCAGCATTTGAATGAACAAGGGTAAGGTATATACATTTCAAAAAAGAACATTATACCAACACAGAACCCAAGGGAAGATCATTAACTCCCACTCAGAAGTAGACATAGAATAGATAGCAGAACTGGCTGAAGAGAGAGGACAGGGTAAGAGAAAAAGCACAGAGAGAAATGAGAGTGGATATCAGACTTGGGGAGAACAGGGAGGGAAGACAGAGGGATTGCACAGAGAGGAGAAACCTTGAGCAGGACCTCCTCTATGACAAGCTGGAGACCTATGACAGAGTAGGTTCCTGGTAGGATAAGAGTTTGACTCTAGCTGAGCCTCCTAGTACCAGGGGTCATGGAGACTAAAGAGGCCACCCTCTAAACAGACAGGACTCCTAGTAGAGGAATGGGAACAACAGCCCACCCACAAAAACTTTGATCCAAAATTTACCCTACCCACAAGATATTCAGGCACAAAAATAGAGCAGAGATTGAGGGAATGTCCAACCAATGACTGACCCAACCTGATACTCATCCCATGGGAGACAGCCAGCCCCTGACAGGATTAACGATACTCTGCTGTGGTTACAGACCACAGCCTAGCATAGTTGTCCTCTGAGTTTCTCTACCAAGGAGCTGATGGAAACAGATGCAGAGAGCCACAACCAGTCATTGGGTGGAATGCAGGGAGTCTTGTGTAAGAGAGAGGGAGAAATAAAAGGACTCAGAGGAGACAGAAACTCCACAAGAAGACCAACAGAGCCAACTAACCAGGGCCCAAGAGGACCCTGTGGAGACTGAAACACTAACCAAGGAGCATACATGGACTGGACCTAACTCCTTTACAAAGATGTAGCCAGTGGGCAGCTCAGACTTCATATGGGTCCCCCAACTTGATATGCTGAGGTAGATGTAAGGAGGTACCCCTTCTCTGAGGAGTAAGGGAGAAGGGCAAAGTAGAAACAGGGAGATTGGGCGGGAGCGAGAGGAAAGGAGGAAGAGGGTTATGACCAGGATTTAAAATGAATAAATAAAAATTTTAATTTGAAAAGAAAAATAAAAGTTATGTGTGTAAAGGGTCCAACCACAAAAGCAAACTACAGATGGCAGACAAGTCTCACTCAGCAAAAACATGTTTTCCATAGAGGCAAATAAACAAATAACAATAGCCAGTTGTAATGAGTAAACTCACACCTATCCACAACACCTGGGAGGGTCATGAATGCATAACCCAAAAATAAGTTCTATGTTTTTAGAGAAACTATGATCACATGACTGTTATCTTGGTTTGCGGGAGATTTCTCACAAGCACTCAGAAATTTTCACACATGACTCCATTCTCAGACTATGTCCTGACACCCAATAAACTAGACTTTGGAGGAAATAAGAGTCTAAAAAGACACAAGTCCCCACTACCACTTGAACAGTGGCTGGTTATTTTAATTTTTTTTCAAACTGTTATTCATTGAATCTGGGTTTTCCTCTGAATTCTACACAGAACCCAGACAAATTCTATTATACATACACACACATATATATATGTGTGTGTGTGTGTGTGTGTGTGTGTATAAACTAAACTAAACAAATGAACAAAACCCCGTTTTTTATACACAAGTTAGGACAAGCTACATCCAAACCAAATCAAGACAAACCCATTAGAGGCTGTGTAATCTGTAGTGGGTAACATGGACTTTACAAAAATCTGCCAAAGGAACTTAATACATGGACAAAACAAATGTGGAACAATTAAGGAATGAAATATTTTAAATATTATTAATCCAAAAAATGGTACTCTGTTTTCTAGGAGGAGAAATATCAGTTAGTGACTTGGTAACACACTAGTGAACTAATCTTCAAGATTAGTGCATTGGAAAAGAATTCAGATAACAGCTGAGAAATGGGAACAGCAGATGCCAGAAGCAGATTTGTAAATCTCACAGAGATGATGGGTTTCTCAGACCACTTCCTTTGCTAGAAGACTCTCATCTTGGACCCTTTTCCTGTTGCTGTGATGAAATGGCTAGGCAAAAGCAACTTAGTAAAGAAAGCATTTATTTGAGCTTGTAGTTCGTGGGTTTCAATCCATCATGTCAGGGAAGTCAAGGCAGGAGCTTGTAGCAGTGGCTCATATCAATCACATCCATGATCAGAAAGGAGAGAGAGCTGAATATCTGTTCATATATATATATTATATATTATATATTATAATATATATATTATAAATATATATATATGAAAACGTTATAATGAAACACATTTTCATATTTAATTAATATATGCTTCACCCTTTCTTTTATCCTTGACTCTAAATATAGCTGCCCAATTCTGCCACTTGCTGGAGCTGGAACTTGGGCCCTTCTTTCAATTGCATTTGCATCAGTCTTCTATTGTTAATGGTTCTCTTCCCTGCTTAATCCCCTTTCACAAGCTTAACTGAGTGGATTTTGTACTGAGGTTACCACTCCCTTTATTCTATTTAGCATCAGTCTTTTATTTAAGCTTTTTTTCTCCTCTGTACATTTTGTTTTTCTTCTTGCCCCATAGCTCCTTTTCACTATAGATCTGTATAAGAGTAAATAATAATAATAATAATAATAATAATAACCACTTGACAAGTCAATACTTGTCTGAAATCTCCTCTATTAATGCCGTTATTCTAAAACTTTAATTTAGCTTCAGCAGATTTTTAAGACAAGAGCAAAAAGCAGCCATATTCTTTGCCAAAGTATCACAAGAATGGTCTTTAGAACACTTACTAATTTTCTTTGCCTCTGAAACTTCCTGAGCTGAGCCTCAATAGTTCAAATCACCCTCAGCACTGTTTTTGATGTTGCTACTAAGATGGCAGGCACTTAATGTGTCAGAGTGATTTTCTAGTACAAAGTCCCAAAGTTTTCTATATGCCAACAAGCAGCATGGTCAGGCCTATCATAATAGTACTCCAGATCCTGGTACCAACTTCTATTTCAATCACTGTTCTAATACTATGAAGAGATACCATGACCACTGGAAACTCTTATAAAAAAAGAAAGCATTCATTCTTATTCGAACCATTACACTTGACTGTCTTGAAATTAAAAGGTCATTAACTTGTCTGTCATAGTTTGTGTCAAAACGCAGGACTAGCCACGGGATTATCATCATGGATTGCTGCAGCCATGAATCATCTGAAGGAATGGGCGGGCATGGGAGCGTTAGCAGGCTTTCTGGTGTTGGTCTCTTTGGTTTGCCTGTGGTATATATGCAAGATTAGAGTCTCACAACAGCGTAATGCAGCCATCACCATTCAGGCCTTTATAGCCATTGAAGCAGGACAGTCTCCCCAAGCATGGTTGGCTACCATAAAAAGCTAAAATGTTATGCTCAGGATGCGAGGCTAAGCACTGCACTCAGGGTCAGCCGCTTTGGACCCAGAGAAGAGCATGTCTGATTGCATGCGGGTTGATGCCCCAGGTCCCGCCTCTGAGAAAAAGGTATCAGACGGGTCTGATGCTCTTTGGGTGGATGACACCTAAATGAACATCAGTACAAAGTCCCAATTTATTTCTAATATCAGAGATCAGACCTCTACTCTTGCCTGATGCGTCTAAAACAAAAAGGGGGAACTGTAGAGAGCTGCGGAATGCTATGCCTTAAAGATGGAGCTGGTTTCTGCCTTCCACCTTCCCGATGGTGAGTGCTCTCTGTCACGAACAATTCCACATTTGGCTAAGGCTGAGGATCTGGCTTGCTTCCATGTATGTGGACCTATCTGCATTGCCCACGTGGCACTCCTAGGTTGGCTACCCAGAGGCTATTTAAGCTGTGGGCTGGCTTTCCCCAGGGTCCGAGGATTGTTCAAGGTTCCTGAATAAACTGCATTGAAAAAAAAAAAAAGTTTTTGAACCACAGAATCAATTAAAAGTTGGCCTGAAACTTTCCTTATCCCAACTTATCCACAGGAATTACTTTGCTAGCACCTATCCTCTGATTGTAGTATTTTGTCATTTGGGATATATTTGTGTTTTACCAAGCATGATTTTTCTTTCTTCAAGGCAGTAGAAATAAACTGGATGCCATGTGTCCATAAACTGACAGTAGATAGTCCTGAGCACAACTGTTCCATCTATGTCAGACATTCATTGAGCCAGGACAGCATAGCATAGCAACTTAGGTTGTCACTGGTTGTTGTCTTTAAACAAAATCTCAAGTGTTCGAGTTTACCAATAAAGACTCAGGAAACAGATGCAGGGGTAAAAGCCTACTAGCTCAGAGAGGCAGAGAAAGCACCCAGCTGGCCTTTCTACTCTGCCGACATCCCAGAAGAAAAAAAACTAAAACAAAACAACAACAAAAAACCTTCTCCATGCTGTCTTAAATACCCTTCAACTCAATATCCCTTCTTCCTCTGTTTTATGTTAGCTCTCTGTCAACTGACTACTTCCTCCAATTCTTGACCTATGGTTGACTTTATTTAGCTATTGTTTACAGAAAGCTCTTGGGTTAAAGGTGTGTGCTAAGGGCTGAGCCACACCATAACAAGAAACAGGTTTTTCCAGTTCACAGTCTTGGGGGTTCACACGTGATCTTGATTGAATATCATGCAACAACTGGTGACTTTTGCTAAACATACATGCCTCTCTGGTTTTATCTTGAAGAAAAGAATTTAGTCAAAACAGTTTAAGTGTGAGTTTATTTAACAAAGTGATTCCAAGCAAAGCAAACACTACAAATAGAGACAAATAGAGACTCTGAACTGGGGAGGGAGTTGTACATCACATCAGGTTCTATACTGGGGATCTTAAAGAAGTTTTTATAAATATTTAGGGTATAGGTGGCAAATTCATGGAGGTAAGGTAACCGCTTTTTCCTCCCAAATCAGGATGAAACAATATTCCCTTCAGAACATTTCTTTCAATGATTTCCTAAAGCCTGCAAAGTGGATGGGAAGACAGCAAAACCACAACGTAAATACTATAATGAAGCTGAAGTCTTCTGAGGCTATAGACTCATGTTGCTGCACAAGTGTGGAGAACTAACTCATTACCTTAGGTTATTTGTTTGTTTGTTTGTTTGTTTGTTTTGTGACAATGCTGAGAGTAATTGCATGCTGAACTGGCAGAAGCAAACAAGTGAGCTTCCTGGAGGCAGCCCACTAGGTTTTGCATGGCTGATGAATGGCTATATCTCCACTGTAAGCAAGGCCCCAAGGATTTCAACTCAGGTCTTCTTACTGTTGCTCTACTGCCTTTCCATGCTTGGCTCATATATCTGGCATGTCAGAGGCCCTCAATTTTTATTGCTTCACTCTGTTGGGCAGATTTCCTGCAGATTACTTTGAAGATGGACCTTCATAGTTAGTGCTGTTTAAACGAGTTGATGATATCATAACCCCTGTTGATTTTCTTACTTGATTCAAGTAATTTAAAAACCCTCCTGCAGTGTAACAAAAACTGCTAGGAGCTCTATGAACCTCCATATATCACTCACTTGATTTACACAAGAGGGAAAAAATATTGAAACAAATTAATAATCTAGGAAATACATTCATTCTCGCTTTAGTCCAAGGATAAGGCCCAGGTGTAAGAAAGACCATATGAATATAGAAACAAAGAATAAATGGTTAGTTATACAAGACAAGACAGACACCTGTTTCTTAGAAAAACCTTGACATAAAAAACTTGTTTTGAACACATAATGTACATTTGAAATAAGAAGATAAAACATCTGCTTTGGACTAATAATGAGCCTATAGATAAAACCACTGCTTTAAACTTACAGTAAACAAAGTACCTAGTTAGATATTAGGATCAATAGTCTTTCTGTAACTCCCCTTTTATGTGTATGTTTTTGAATGATGTAATATTTTCAATACATAGAGAACCTTTGTAATAGAGAGCATAAAAACTCAAGACAGAATTAAACATTGGTTGAGGCCACCTATTTCATCCAAAATGTGTCTGTCTGTCTAATTGTCTGTATATATTGTATATATGTATATTTATATAAATCTGGATGTTTACATATATGTGGATAAACGGTATCTTTGGGAGCTCCCTTGTTTTGTCTATACATTGAATGTGTCCAACTTTCATTGGAAAGTTGCTCTGGATACTGTTATGACTTAGATTTCCCCAACAATTTCATGACCAAAAACTCGATCCCTGTCATGGCGGCAATATTGTAAGATGCCATGAACCTGTAGAAAGTGAGGGGCCAAGTATCTCTCCCAGCTGCTTCCCCTGTCTTTCCCTCCTGACTCCAGATGTGAGCCCTTTCTCCAATATGCAGACCATAGGGTGCCACCCTTGTCAAGAGCCCCAAAGTATAGGACCACTTGACCTTGGGCTGAAGAACTATGAGCCCAGATAAACTTCTGTTTATCTGATAAATAGCTCAAGCATTTCATTAGAGCAACACAAAGCTGACGACCAGCTTTATAGCCATTCAGAGATGAAACCAACTGTCTTATATGAATACGTTTGAGAGGGATTTTTTGGTGGCTTTGTTTTAGTTAGTTAGTTAGTTAGTTAGTTAGTTAGAGTTAGTTAGTTAGTTAGTCTATAGCCCAGGCTAAACTTTAATTCTTTATGCAGCTGAGGACAACTTTGAACTACAGTTCTTCCTGCTCCTAACCTCTCCCCACACGCACACAAAAGGATGGGATTGGTGACATGTACCATAACACAGGCAATTTTAAGAATAATTATGGCAGAATTATAATAAGTCCCACTTAGAAATAGCTGTGAACTTTCCCATGTTCAGTCTCTGACATCTTTACGTCATTGTTAGGATTCTGCAGTGATCAAGAAGCACACTTAAATGAAGGGGGAAGAGAGGGCACAGATGTAATAATGCAGAAAGTCCATCTCAGTGCATCCCACCCAGATTCTGAAGAAACAAGGGTGAAACACACACACATACACACACATACCCACATATAGTTATAGTCTTTAGTAAAAGTCTCACTACTCTGCTTACAGATCCACCTTCCTAAGTGGCTGGGTGATTTTTTATTATTATTAATTACACTTTATTCATTTTGTATCCCCCCATAAGCCCCTCCTCCTCCCCTCCCGATCCCACCCTCCCTCCCCTTTCTGCATGCATGCCACTCCCCAAGTCCACTGATAGGGGAGGTTCTCCTCTCCTTTCTGATCTTAGTCTATCAGGTTCTCATCAAAAGTGGCTACATTGTCCTCTACTGTGGCCTGGTAAGGCTGCTCCCCCCTCAGGAGGAGGTGATCAAAGAGCAGGCCAATCAGATTATGTCAGAGACAGTCCCTCTTCCCATTACTATGGAACTCACTTGGACACTGAACTGCCATGGGCTACATCTGTGCAGGGGTTCTAGGTTATCTCCATGGCTGGGTGATTTTTAAAGGAAAAAATATTGTAACTTAACGAAAATATTTCCAGATGTAAAGTGCTTTTCCAGAGAAGACTAAATTGCCAAGCACCACCCAGACCTTGAAGAGGAAATGAGCCAGCACTTGTATACCAATAGGTAGCATGATGACAATCATACCTAAGAGACAGGAAGAGGAGAACTGAGAGTGGATTTCAATAATTTCTGTATTCAAGTGACAGAGATGCTAGATAGGTGCATCATTAAAATAGTATCTATGGGGCTAGCAAGATGGCTCAGTAGGTTAACATACTTGCCTGGGATCCTGAGTCTGATCCCTGAGATCCACACAGTGAGAGAACAGAGCTGACTCTCAAAACTGATCTTCTGTATGCATGTGCCCACACAGATAGGCACACATGCACACATAATAAATAAATGCAATGAACATTTTTAATTTTTATGTTCTTCCTGCGTGTGATTTGACTTAAGATCTACCCTTCACAGTGCTCATGAATATTTCAACAGTTGTTCTGTACTTGCAAGACCAGAAAATGTCATACTATGTGGACCAATGGCTCCCATCGTTTATCTGCTGGTCAGCAATAGTAGAGTAGAATATGAGGAGCTGTCAAATGTGGTAACTCAAAACACTATGAGGCTTCATGCCTCAGCTGCACTCAATTTTCTGTATGACCTCCTAGCTTCGTCTCCCTCTATGAAGATACCCAGTCATTGCAGATACCCACTGTATGACCTCCTAGCCCATCTCCCTCCATGAAGATACCCAGTCATTGCAGATACCCACTATGCCTAGGTTAGGCTTAATACTAGACTACTTTCTAATAGGTCCAAAGGCAAAAATTCCTGAATTCCACTGTCATTTGAGTTTCCACTTTCATCTGTCCAAAGAACCATTCCTGGTTGGCTGTCCTCTGCCGGGGCCTCAAAAACAGCTGCTACTGCTTGTATTCTTTCAAGCAGAAAGAATCTTTTATGGAGATGTCAGAGGGAGGCATTTTCCTCCAAATAAGTTTTTGCTTTCGCATATTTCTCAAAGTATGCCGCTGCATAAAGAATGTGTAATTGACTCTTAAACTAATTGTTAGACAACAAGACTCTAAGACTGAATGTTCTCGTAACCACAGAAGACATACTTGCGTAACTCTAAAACTTGCCTTCTAAGAGTGTTCTTTCTGGGTGGACATGTCAGTTTGAGGAAAACTCACCCCATTAAATTCTTCCTTGGAATATCAAACTGCAGTTGACCTGTTAGCAGATGGATTCCTTGCATATTTTACTATCCAACTGTTTCAGCCTGAAGAACGGACATTTCACTTCATTTTCCTCAGAACAGTGAGAGGGTCTCAAACATTTAGAGCCAGGCAGGGCAAGACACACAAGCATCAATATATAGCAATGTCTCCTTACGCATAGTTTTCTTTCCTTTGTTTTAGTAAGCCATGGTCAGCCACAGACTGAAAATGTTAACTGGAAGGTGACAGAAATAAACAAAACACATTTTAAATTAAGTACCATTCCATCGGTATGGAGAAATCTCGTCACCTTGCTTTGTCCTGCCAAGGATTTGAGTTATATATGCTGGTGATCTATTAGCCACTTAGCTGCTGTAATACCCAGCAACCCTCAGATGACTTAGTGATGTCTCCAAACACAGAAGACTAACTATTCAGATTTGTCGGAGAGAAACCGTAATGTTTCCTTGTAGTGAAAAAAAAAAAAAAAAAAAACTCTTGATATTATAGCAGAAAAAATAATTTTCTGATGTTGCTAATAGCCAGGGGAAGAGAAACACGAAGAAGAAAAGACTGAAGTATCTAGTGCTACCTGCTGCTATTTCAGATAGCAAATTTTACAGCCTTGATGTGTGGTAAAATGCACATTAGATTAAAAATGCAAAACTGACATGATGAAGCACCCTTGTCATCATAGCCATGAGGCTGAGGCAGGAGGATTATGAGTTTCAGCCTGTCACGGCTTTGTCTCAGAGAAAAGCCAAAACAATTGTTTGTTTATAGAAAATTGGTTCTATTTTGAAGATAACAGGCTATTCCAGAGAACTTTAACCCTGCCTCACTCCACTTCATAGGCGTCATGTCACCTCATCACCACAAAGTGCAAGCACAGTATAGGAAGATGCCAGGTGACAGAAAGCACATCCCCACAGCTTGAACTACAATGTATTATGATTGTTATGTTGTCCTATTAGTATTATCTTCTTACCTGTGCCTAGTGCATGGCTAAACTATATCACAGCCATGATGTGTGAAAATGTGATATATATCATATTTATATATTTATATCATAGATATCTTACCATATATGTGTGTGTGCATGTGTGTGTATGTATATATGGGTCTGCACTCTTTGTGATTTCAGATATCTTTCGCATGTTTGGGACTACATTCCCCATGGGGTTGTTATTGTCCTATAAAATGTTAATCTTTCTGCATGGAAAAACTAGCTTGGGAAACAAATCCACCAATAGATGGCAGTGCTGATTTAATTTCTGGACAGATTATTAGACCAGAAAAGCAGTAGACTGCTAAAAACAAAACAAAACAAAACAAAATGACTATTTCTCTTTGGGTTTCTTCAGTGCATCTTCCTCCACATGCTACTGTCCTTGTTATTCCTCTGAGGTCGGTCTGCTACTGTCCTATGCAACATTGCCCGAGCATTCGTAGCAAAGTCCTTAACTAGATGCGCTTCCAAACCACAGTCATAAAAACTGGCAAGATTTTCATTATTCCTCTGCTCAAATATGGAAGGCCTACAACCCTAATCACAGACATCTAATGTGTTTTTCAGTGATGACATTATTTAGAACCTGTGTAATGTTTGCTATTAACTTCACAGTCTACACATGCTACTCTAAACAACTCCTCCAAGCCAAGGTCCCCACCATTCTGAGCCTGATATATATTTAGAACATGTACTCTCCACACCCACCGGCATATATGTAGATCTGTGCAGGTGACAGTTCATATCTGAAAGTTCCACATCTGTGAATTAAGTCGAACTAGTTATTTAATTGTGTCTGAAAGAAGTGCACACAGATGCAACAGTGGCACGAATGTTGAGGGGCAACCACCGCCTTCTCTCTAACTGGAGGACTACTCCTGAGGAGGGGACACATACCAGTAATGTAACATTGTTTTTAAAAGGGTCTAGGAAGGACATAGGGCTTAGAGAGGAACCTACCACTGATATTCTGACAGATGAACCGGGTATCAAACTGCCTTCTAAATAGTCACACTTAATGTCCATACACCAATGCTGCTCTCAGCCTTGGTCAGAGAAGCTTCTATTTACAGTGGGGAAGGACTAACGCTGAGACTCGTAACTGGTTTAAGTGTGGGGAAGAGGTGATTGTTGACGCCCCAGCGCTACATGGGGCATCTGTATTGCCGCCTCCAAGGCTCAGGAAACGTTGCAGAAGCGTTGATGGCCGGAACCGAAGGAGTGTGGTGAGACACACTGTCTTCCGGTGAAACATGACACAGTAGACTTCTGCAGTGACGGACTCACAGCAGCAGTGGTTACTTACCTACCCAGAACAGGGCCCCAACAACATTCTTTCACATGAGAGATGGGTTCATGAGGTCTCACCTGCCTTAGAAGGCTGCAGGCAAGTTAGGGCAGAGGGAGTCATATTCCTCAGTGGTGTAACCACTGGCATGTTGCTCTGGCTCAAGCAAATAAGCCACCACTCACGCTCATGAAGGCAACCCTTGTTAAACACAGTGGAGCACACAAAACACAACATGAAAGTAGGGGGTGCTTGCTGGAAGAGATATGAAGGGACGAACAAACGAGACTCCATCTTAGGCCTAATGCACACAGGCCTTCAGTTCTGGAAAAAAACACCAGAACAAAAAGAACCATCTATTAGTCGAGGACAGAGAGATGTTCCCAGTCCCAGGTTTCTGACTCCACAGATTGGTAACTCCCTGGTCCTTATCACATCCTGCCGACTCCCCATCTTATAACGAGTCCACCTGATGCTGACAGATAAAACTACCCACCCCCTTCCTGCTCATACCTTTCTACCAATGAGTTCAGCTTTTAAAAAGGCTATAACAAGCTTGCCCTTTGTCTCAGTTTCCAATTCAGCTACTGAAACCGGGTCCCTGGCTGCCAGTTATTCTTTTTGCCTAAAAGGTAAACATTTTACTGGGCATGGTGGCACACACCTTTAATCCCAGCACTCAATGAGGCAGAGGCAGGTGGATCTCTGTGAGTTCGAGACCAGCCTGGTTTAAAAAAAAAAAAAAATGAGTCCAGGACAGCCAAGGCTACACAGAGAAACCCTGTCTCAAAATAAACCTAAATAAATAAATAAACTTTTTGCTCACGGGGTATCCTTGCTGTCTCGTTTGTGAAACTCCAAACCCAACATTTTGGGGGCTCAGGCAGGCTTTCCTGGACCAATCATTAAGTTTTTCTGGTTTTCTTTTTCCTGGTGTCTAGACAATCTGCAATCTGGGCCCAATTGGAATCACAGTACTATTGATTCTGAGGTCAGAGGTCTCTGAGGCATGCCCTAGGCAGTCTGCTGCACAGTGACCTCCCTTCTGCTCTATACTTTTTTCCCACTATTTTCTTCATTGTCGGTTTCTCGCCATTCTGACTGCTGAATATGGGCCAAGCCACATCTACTCCTCAAACCCCATTGGCACTTACTCTCTCATTTTCAGGACTTGAAGTCCGTAGCGGCCATCTTGGCAGCTCGAGTCAAACCTAGGCGACTGGGCACTCTCTGCTCCTTAGTAAGGTCTTCCTTCCAGGTTGGATGATCTAAAGAAGGAAGTTTCGTCCTAGGACTCATACTTCCGGCCCAGGATGTGATCTTCAGACACCCCAGCTATCCTATACAGGCTCCATACATTGTCGCCTGGAGTTATTTACTCACTGAACCTCCCGCTTGGATAAAATCCTCCCTTCCCCTGCAGGAAATGGAACTGCTGTCCTGGCTGTTCAGTCACAGGGCCCCAACTTCAACAAGAGCTGTTCCGTTCCCACTGTCCTACCCCCGCCCCCTTCCTCTGTTTCATCTCACAAAGCCTTCCACTCCTTCCCCCTACAAAGCCTGGTCTGCTCAATACCATCTTGCCAACTTGCGATGATCGCCAACAGCCCTTGCAGATCCTGTTCAGCACAGAAGAATGAGATAGAATCTGGTGTGAAGTGCGAATGTCAGAAGCCAGTTGCAGGAACTGATGGTCGTCCAACGGATGATGAAGGGACCATAAATGAGGCATTCCCCTTGTCCCGACCTTCGGCAGGATAAGATTTCAACATAGCAGCAGGTAGGGATCCCTGAGATTAAAAGTCCATCCCCAGATTCTTCTGGTGGGATATTCGTGCGGCTGCTCGAAGGACCACCAATTTGCCAAAAGTAAGCCAGGCAGTGCAGGAGAAAAAAGAGTCCCCAGGGGCCTTTCTTGAGAGCCTGCAGGACACTTGCCCAACCTATACCCAGATAAGCCCTGATGCCGCACTGGAACATCAAATGACAATCAATATGGCCTTTGTCAACACAGCAGCTTCAGACAGAAAGAAGAAATATCAAGGGCTTGATGGGTTTGAAGGGAAACATTTATCTGAATTAGTAGCTGTAGCCACAAAGGTTTATAACAACAGAGAAGCATCTGAGGGCAGACAATCCCAAGGTTTAGCTAAAGTGCTATTGGCCTCTGACAGAACCCAGGAACCAGTAGCTATCTAAATTGGCTAATGGACCAGGAAATAGCAAAGTTCCAGGGCGCCCAGAGTACCCAGAGTGTCCCCGCCACAAAAAGGACCAATATGCCTACTGTAAAGGAATGAGACATTGGAAAAATGAGTGTCTACAGAAGAAGCAGAACCAAGAGGCCCCTGGAAATAGCCAGAAGGTCCTCAAACTGACTGGGCTAGACACTGAAGAGGACAGGGCTGGAAGCCCTTCCTCAAGCCCTGGGTAACAATACATGAGGAGGGGAAACCCATAGATTTCCTGAGGGGTTCACCACCAAGTCCTAAAGACCCCATTTGGACCTTTGTCAGGGAAGGAAACAGGTTCAAGGGGCCATTGGGACAGCCCTGTATCTGTGGATCACAAGACAAATGGTGGACCTTGGGCCAAAAAGTATCACCCACTTTCATGGTAATTCCTGACTGTCCCTACCTGCTCCTGGGGAGAGACTTGCTGACAAAAAACGAAAGCTCAGATTTACTCCATGGGGAAGGTGTGATGATCTCCCCAAGGCCCAAAGCCCAAAGTGTTTGTTCTGACTTGGAGGAAGAACACTGATTCTGCTCTCCCCCACAGGCTCATGGGGAGCTTTTCCTAATAGCAGAACTAAAGAGAGCCATCCCAGGGATCTGGGCAGAAACCCACCCTCCTGGGCTGGCCTCATAGCAACCACCAGTTATGACAACCCTCAAAGCCTTGGCCCTACCTGTCCAGGTGAGGCAATACCTGTTGACCCCAGAAGCCCGGAAAGGGATTGTTCAACACATCAACTGGCTAAGGGAACACAGGATTCTAGCCCCATGCCAGTCCCCTTGGAATACCACCTTATTGTCTGTAAAAAAAGAGGGTGGGGTGGGGTGGGGAGCCAGGAACTAATGATCATCATCCCTTGCAGAACCTCATAGAAGTTAACAAATGTGTTGAATACATACACCCTACACCCAACCATTCCCAACCCTTATTCTCTCCTGAGTTCCCTAGACCCAGACTTGCAAGTTATCTTGGACCTCAGAGATGCCTTCTTCAGCCTGACTCTGAAGGCCAAAAGCCAGCCCATCTTTACCTTCAAATGGCAAGGTCCGGACCAACGGTTCAGTGGGAAACTCACATGGACCAGGCTGCCTCAAGGGTTTAAAAATTCTGCCACCATCTTTGAGGAGGCTCTTCATCAGGGTCTACAGGACTACGGAGTCTCACACCCTGAGGTAAGCCTTCTCCAATATGTAGACAATCTTTTGATTGTTGTCAAGGATTCTGACTCTTGCTTACAGGCAACCAGAAATTTACTTCAGATCCTGAACTGCCAAGAAGGCCCAGGTTTGTGTACCAGAAGTCACTTATCCAGGATACAGTCTTAAAGAAGTCAGAAGATGGTTATCACCAGCCCAGAAGCAAGCATCTTAAACATACCCATTCAAGAAAAGAACACAACTCAGAGAGTTTCTCAGGTCTGCAGGCTTCTGCAATCTTTGGATACCTGGGGTTGCAGAAACAGCCAAGCCCTTTCACGAGGCAACCAGAGGGACTGAGAAGTCTTTCTCCTGGACCGAGGCCCAAGCTAAGGCCCTCAAATCTAACAAAGAAGGCCTCCTAAACGTCCCTGCACTGGCACTGCCTGCTATTAACAAACCCTTCCAATTATTCATGGATGAAAAAGCTGGAGTAGCTAAGGGAGTCCTCACTCAACAGGTGGAACCTTGGAATAGCCCAGTAGTTTACTTGTCCAAGCAGCTGGACCTGTAGCCTCCACATGACCTGGGTGCCTCTGCATTATAGCAGCTATTGCCCTCATGGTCAAGGGTGCAGACAAACTGACTTTGGGACAATCGCTAACTATCACCAGCCCCACTGGGTAGAAGGAGTGCTTAAAAATCCCCATGAGCTTGCCCTTTGTCTGGTTTCCAATTGGGCTGCTGAAACCTGGTCCCTGGCTGCCAGTTATTCTTTTTGCCTAAAAAATAAACTTTTTGCTCACAGGGTATCTTTCATGTTTCGTTTGCGAAACTCCAAACCCAACAGACAGAGGTGTAATAAGAGAGAAAGAATGGTAAGAAAACAATGGGGGGATAAGATCAGAGCATTCTATTTACATGTAAAAACTGTAAAAGAATAAAATTTAAAAGTTACATCTCAACTGAATATATATCTTTTCCTTGTCATTATTCCCTAAACAATTCACTATATGTACTGTTTACATACAAATATCCAATCCTCACTATTTTACCCTAGGAGAAAATATCCAAGACAGGCCTAATAGAACATGCACAAGTGGGAAGCTAAGACCAGAGCAAGGTGAATTTCAGGCCAACCTCAGAATAATCTAAGAATAATCTACAGATGATTAAAATAGACAGGGAGATATTTTGGAATCATGAAAATTCTGTACTATTTTATAAAAGGAACTTGAATATGCTTGAACTTTGGTATTGAAGGTGGTCCTGGAACCAGTTTTCCAAGATAGCAAAGGACAAGTGCATTTGCATGTACCTATACTAAATGTGTATATACATACATATAACGTATATAAAATAAGCATATATGTTCTATGTTTTCTCCTTATTTCTACCCACTCTCTGCAGCCTACTCAGTTGGAATTGATATCTTCATGCCACGTTTCCAAAGTCTTTTGTTCTTTAGATCTATCTACTTTTATTAAGATTGTTTTTTTTATTTATTTACTTTTATTATGATGATTATTATTTTGGGGTTGGCTTTTTTGTTTTTGGTTTGGTTTGATTTGGTTTTGGATTTTGGTTTTTCGAGGGTTTCTCTGTGTAGCCTTGGCTGTCCTGGAACTTGCTTTGTAGACAAGGCTGTCCCTGAACTCACAAAGATCCTCCTGCCTCTGCCTCCCTTAGTGCTGGGATTACAGGTGTGTGCCACAGTGCCCAGCTGTTAGGATTGTTTTTAAGATCAGACAAGAAATATGTGCTTATTTTCAAGATATTATGAACATCTGGATGGGGAGGTGTATATAGATGCATATTAATCTATGAGAGGAAGAAGGCGACTATGAATATAAGTCATTAAAAAGTTTATAACCAATCCTCATTTTGTATTGATACCATCGTAGGGAATCATCCCATGATGCTTCATGGGAAGAAGGGTTGTCTGTTTAAAATTTGCTGCTAAAGAAATTGTACTTTCATGTACCAAGAAAGGTAAACACAGACCATAAACTGTATACTTTCACAAATAGTTAATGTAAAACATAAAATATAACTTCCAGAAAGAGTTTGTGTAATTATGGGATTTTAAATTCATCCCCAAAGGTACAGTCACTGAAAATTTATAAATTGGACTTTATTAAAATTTACATTTTTCTTTGTGAAAGACACTATTATAAAAATTAAAAGAAAGAGAAGAATAAACTATTTTGCATTAAAGAACATATCCACACCAGGTGCGGTGGCATATACCTGCAATCCTACCACTCTGGGAGGCAGAGGCAGGCAGATGACTGTGAGTTCAAGGCCAGCCTGGCCTACAAATCGAGCCTGCACTGTACAGCAAGATCTTCCTTTAACAAAAAAAAAGAACAACAACAACAAAAAAGATCTAAAAAGAACACTTACAACTTAGCAATAAGGCTGGGCAGTGGTTGCCTACGCTTTAACCCCAACACTCAGAAGGGAGAGGTAGGTGGATCTTTGTGAGTTCAAGGCCAGCCTGGTCTACAGAGTGAACTCCAGGATGGCTAAGGCTACACAGAAAAACCTTGTTTCGAAAAGCCAATGCTAGAACAAAACAAACAACCAAAACAAACAAAAAACTCAAGCATAAGGAAGAAATGTGGCTAGGTGGTAGAGTGTTTGCCCGGCATGAGGGATCCAGTGTGTTAGATCACCAGGAACACACACAGACACAGACAGAGATACATACAAGCACATACTCACACACACATGCACACACAGTGGATGGTGATTCCTAGAAGATTGTGATCCTAGAATGGAATACAAGATGTAGCAAAACTAAGTGGCATGAGACACGTAGGACATGGGCTTACTGAAGGTGTGGCCTACTGAGCAACATTGACATTGTTAGGAGCTAGCTCCTGTATTACTATTCCTTCAGGTTATCCTTCCTTTATTTTTAGCTAAAGCTTCATGATGCAACCCGAGCATGCTTATATGCATTCTTGCCCACCATTTTAACCCTGTAAATATGTGTCTCATGATAAAAAAAAAAAAAAAATGGGATGTGCCTACCATCTTTTCTTCTTAATTTATGACCTTTATCGGGGCATACTCAAGAACATACAACTTTACTGAATATGCTTAGGTATGTACTCGTACCCCAAATACTCCATACATGAGTATGTAAATTTCTTACTTTCCTTTCTTTGATGAGAGCATTATTTTAAAAATAGCCTCCTCTGCTGTACTTATCTGGTCCAGGTGATAAATCATGGATCTTTTGGTATTAGCTATACTAAGATGCAAACCCATTACATTTAGTTTAAAAGATGGGAGGGACATGTCAGCCTACATAACTATGGAAATGAACTGTGTCTATAAATTCTAAAGAAAGTACCCATAAGGTCTGTAACATGGTTGCTGATTTTGCCCCACAAAAGGTGATAGACTAAAGATTTAATGCCACTTGTGTGTGTAGATCTGAATCTGAATCTACTAGCTAAGTAGATAGTAGATGGTAAGAAGTTTCTCGGTGTTGAAGCAGATTTTATAAACAATTGAAGATGCTGGAATTATCCTTGTGACATGGATTTATTTTTTAAAATTCAGTAAAAAAATTGGACTTAATATAGGCACAAATATTAAGATATGCACACACATGTATCATGGTGAGTATTGTTATAATTTATAAGGATATGCATGCCATGCAACAGGTCTAATACAAAGAGGTTTATTTGAGAGAAGGTAAGGGGAGAGGAGATAGAGCCTGAGTGAAACATGAGGGCAGAGAGAGACAGACAGACAGTGAGAGAGCATAAGAGGAGAGAGAAGAGGAGTGAGAGAGTGAGCAAGAGAGGAGAAAAAGCCCGGCGGGCCCTTTGTACCTGATACACCCGGATCGGTACCCGATGCATACCTGGTGGCAGCAGGTGATGACATCAGAGGTTTCTAGGCAACCTAGAGGCAGGCTAGTGGGAACACCTAACAAGTATAACACAATTTCTTGCTCTATCTTTTCAGAATGAGTAGGGGCAGTGATAGTCTCTCATACCTACCACTCGGATCAGCATAAGTAAAGCTAGATGTCTTCAATAAAAAGGACCAGATCCCTTGGAGAGATGGGTGATACTAGGACGGGGGCAAGGAACTCACAAGGAAAGTCTAAAATATCTTCAAGTATCAAAAGTAAAGAAGTGTTTCTAAAATGGAATGATGTGAAAGTGCTCCCTCGAACAAACAGAGCATCCAACTAGAAAAGCTCCCCAAAGCCAAAGTTGGAGCCTTGGGAACAGCAAGGGAAATTACACAGGATTGAAAAGTAATCCAGGTTCTGAAGTACATACCTGTAAATGTGTACTGCAGAAACAACTGTGGAGTCTGTTCTCTTCTTCCACCATTACACAGGATCTGGAGATGGAACTTGGGTCAATAGGGTTACACTGCAAGCACTTTTACCCACTGAGACATCTCATCAGCCCATTAATAAATAACAAAATCAGTCAATTAGTAGGCAGTAAGACACAAGCCTTTGATGCTGAGGAATTCTGTCATCAAACACAAGGCCAGCCTGAGAAAATCTACCAGCCCAGAATTCCCCGTGGAAGCACAATAGCCAACTCTGCTTTCCTGGGTAGGATCTGAAAGCAGAATAGGGAGAGTCATGTGACCTCCAAGGAAAGCGGAGTAAAATTCAGACTGTGGGGAATGCCAACATTTTCAATACTCTATATTTGCTATGACAAATTCCCATGTGCGTGTATAAGGTTAGTGACACAGGAAGCTGGATACGAGGCCTCTGAGAAAACCCTGTACTGGGCTTGGAGTTCTCTAAATCAAATTTCCTTAAAATAAAAACTCCCACAGAAGCCTAATCACAAGTCAGTTCTAATGATCCATTTACTGGGCCTACTTTCCATACAGTAACTGAGTAATAATCTAAAGCATCATCGTGATTTCAAAACTCTTCCCCCAAAGACTCTGAACTACCATTATCAAAATTAAATTCAATATCTGCTTTGGCATTTTGATAGACTTTCAAGAATTTTTAAATGGGGCTTGCTCTGAATCCCTACAGAAAACATAGATTAATACATTGCATGGGAGTTACTGTTGGGATTTAATTAATATAAATAAAAACACACACACAAAAAAATAACAACAACAAAAACCCTCACAAATTAAAAGTCAGTTTCCTGCTCCAAATATCAAGTCACTTAATCCCACTTCAGGAACTGGGCATATTGGCTTGCAACTGTAACCACAAAATATGTCACTAGCTTTTCTGGACACACTGCAAATTCAAGGCCATCCTGGGCTACATGAAACTCTGATCACAAAATAGGTGGAGAGGAGTCAGAGAGGAAAGATCTGAGACAGAGTTTTCGGGTACATAATCTTACCAAGGATTTATTTTTTTTCCCACCGTCTTGGCTTTGTGCTGCTTTTTACATGTCGTGGTAGCTCTAACAGTATTGCCTTTTTCTTCTTAAGTCCTATGAAGCAGTGAGAACAGCCACTTCTGTTACAAGTCAGTCACGTAAGAACAGAAGCTGTTTGTGGCTGTCTCCAGGTTTGTCGCTAGAAGGCAGTCCTATCCTAATCTCATTTTTCTCTTTTCCATGCAAGAAAGAGAATGAAATTCTGTTTTAAAAAAAAAAAATCCCTTCAGTATGAAGCTGAGCCTCACTGAGCCTCTTTCTGCTCGGGCAGAAGAGGATTGTGGTGATGAACACAGCTGTTCTTATCCTTTTTTACCTTATTCTTCCCGTTGCTCCCTAAAAAGGACATGCAGTTTTATTCTCTTATGACAGACTCGCATTGATTGAAAGTTATTCAAACTTGATGTGTGGTGGTTTGAATAAAGTACAGGGGATGATAGAGAAGGTGGATGTATGGTTGGCATACTGAAGGCAATCAAGTAAGGGCATTTCACCTTTTCTAGGTATCCAATGGAAGCAGGAGTGGTGGTCCTTGAAGGGCCAAAAAACTCCAGGATGTCAAAGCACTGGAAATGCAAAGAAAGGGTGGTAATAGAAACGTAAGCTCAGGCTTCTTTTTTGAAAGCTGAGGCCTGTGCCAGCACAGACTGAAAATCCTGACCAAGAAACATGCTCAGAAGAATGGATGCTCCCAAGCAGTGCCAGCCTCAAGTCTGGTCTCACAGCATCTGCTCTTTAGTGGTTTCCCCTATCATCATCATCACGATCTAGTGTGTTCAGGTCTGAAGGGGCTGTTAGGTATTTGTGCCCTTTGTTGTGTCCTGGCTGGCACTGGAGACCCAGGCAACCTACTCAACAGCTTGGCACCACACAGGAAAGAACCCAGGGCTGCCCTAAGAGCCCTACTGTTGCTGGTCCTGGGAAAACAGTGCAGAGTGTGGTACTGTTGTGTGAAGACCACCCAAAATCCCTAACATTACGTGTGGACATTGATCCTGTGTGTTAATATGTTTGAACTTTTTATTGTTCTCTTTATCCTTTGGAGAGAGTCTCAATCGGTTGGAACCCTGCTTTGCTCTACAGCTCTCTGGAGCTCTCTTGTCTCTGAGTATAAAGGTAGAGTACTTGGGAAGCGTGACCACCCAGAGTCATCATCAAAGCACAGCAGCTGGGGAAGGAGTCAGCAAAAGCAGGGTGTTTGGAGACAAGCTGAGAAAAGCCGGGAGGTCCAAACCAGAAGGTGATGAAATACCGTTTCCAGAGAAAAGACTACAAGATGTCTGAACATTCCACACAGAATGAATGGCCGGTCTTCCAAAAGACTCTGTCTACAGCAGATTTCCCAAACAGAGCTTCCAGATTGCCAGCACCTTAAGCCAAAATGATCCCCAAGATATTTCAGGTCAATGAAGAATGACTTGCAGGATGAAAACATGATAATGTAAACAGCAATTGCCAGTCTTAAGAGAGCTACAAGAAGATGAAGTAACCTAGTCACGATGACTCACACTTTTACCTCAGGACTGAAGAAAGGTTTGCTGCCACAGGAAAGTCACTTAGAGTTTCACGCCACCCTAGACTAAAAGGTGAAGCCCAGTCCAAAACAGAAAATAAAATTCAACAACAATAAATAAGAGTACAATGAGAAGGAAGAGAATGCAGAAGAAGAAGAGGAAGAGGAAGAGGAAGGGGAAGAAGAACAGGAGAGAAGGGTGAGAGAAGGAGGGGAAGGAGGAGAACAAATGGGAGGAGAGGGAGGGGAAAGAAGGCATATCAGGGAATGCTCTGCATCACCAGATTAACAACAAAGGAGAGTCCACCTCTGATAGCTAAGATCATCCTCACCCTCAGACCCCAACCGCTGTCACTGCATCCCATTGCCTCCATGGGAACAAGGCCAACAGATAACCAGCCCTCCGTCAGACTAACCACATTCCAACCCAGCTCTACTCCATAAAAGCCAAGCGCGTTTTATTCTAATTCTAGCAGAAGCTTTCCTGGGGTTCTTTTGGAAAAAGTCATGGGCCGGTGTTTTCAGAAATGGAATCCAATGGCATTCCAAAGGTGACCTTGGTGTCTTAGTTTAGGGTTTCTATTTCTGCAATGAAACACCATGACCAAAGAAACTTGGCATAAGCTAGTAAGCAGCACCCCTCCATGGCCTTTTCATCAGTTCCCGCCTCTAGATTCCTGCGCTGTTCTAGTCCTGACTGCCTTTGATATTGAACAGTGATGTGGAAGGACAAGCCAATTAAACCCTTTTCTCTCCAAGTTGCTTAAAAGTCCAAATTCTTTTCTGAGATTCCTGGCAATCTCTTTAACTGTAACCCCCTATAAAATAAAAAAGAAAATCCATACTTAGAACAAATAATAATGCCAAATGTAAATTACCATTCCTAAAAGGAGGAAAGGGAGCATAGTAAGGAAATACTTTACCAAAATAAGACCAAAACACAGCAAAGCTAACTTCAAGCCCTGTATCTCTGCCCAATGGTAAAGGACATAGATGGTTCATCCCTTCAAGCCTTGTTGACTGCAACACACTTCTTTCTGTGTGTGTTGGGCTGTTTTCACACCCTGGTTGCAGCTTTGCCCAGCAGGTATCCCAAGGCTCTGGCATCTCTAACTTCTAGGGGTTATAATGTTTTTAATTAGCTTGCAAAATAGTGGGTTTCCATAGTATTTTTTCATGTTTTCAGTTTTCCTAACCCACCCACGCCCTCTCCTCTATCCTGTACCCCATCTCTGCTTAAACCTTTTTATCCCTGGTAGTTCCCCTTCTACTTTCACATTACATATATGATATTACACTGCCACCTCTTAATGCCTTCCTCCAAATGCATGGCCCTTTCCTAGATTCCTTTCCTCTACAGACATTCATTACAACTTAAACATACAAATTGAAAAGTTAAAGCTAAGATCTGCCTGGGTATGAGAGAAAATGCTGTGTTCATCTTTTGGGACTTGGGTTACTTCACTCAGCATATTTTCCATTTCCATTCATTTCTCTGTAAATTTTATGATTCCACTTTTTCTCAAATTCTGTTGTTTATTTGTACCGTATATTCATTATCCACTTATCAACCGGTAGTTATCTAGGCCGATTGCATGTCCTAGCCATTGTGACTACAGCTGCAGTTAACAAGGATAAGCATGCGCTTCTGTCACAGGGTGTCAAGTCCTTTGAATATATCCCCAGAAGTGGTGTAACTGTGTCATACAGTATTTCTGCTTTTACTGCTTGGAGGAACCTACTCACTGACATAGACATCACAGCAGTTTACATGCCCACCAACAGTGACGAAGGGTCCTCTTTCTCCACATTCTCACCAGCATCTGTTGCCAATTGTTTTCCCAATGATAGACCTTCTGACTGAGATAAGATGAGCTCTCAAAATAGTTTTGATTTGTTTTTCTCTGATGGCCAGGAATGCTGAACATATTGGAAAATATTTCACGATTGTTTGTTTTTCTTCTGAATTTCTGTTTATATTTTCACAACTCATTTTTATTTTTCTTTGTTTGTTTTCTTGATGCTTAGTGTTTGTTGTTTTTTTTATGCATATTAGATATGAATTCTCTGATGGAGAGCTGGCAAAGAATTTCTCCTGTTCTGTAGACTCTCTGCTGGCTCAATTAACTATGACCTTTGCTGTACAGAAGCTTCTAATTTCATGTCTTATTTCCTGAGTGACTAGATTCATGTTCAGAAAGTTTTCGCTTATGCCGCCATCTTGGAGTTTTGTTCCTGCTTGTTCTCCTAGGGTTTTAAATCTTGTTATTGTTTTTCTTTTGAGGAGCTTATTTGGTAGGCTAGGGGTGCATCTAGAAGAGGTTGGACCTCTTGGAGGTGAACCATGGCTTGTGTGGCACTGCAGACACGGGAGGCAGCGGGAGCTTTGTCTCGGAATTGTGGAAATGCCTGGCAGCTGGCCTGTGGGGGCTGCTGGGTCATCTCTCTTTCAGATTCATGACCTGTGTAGAATGTGTGCATGTCTATAACCAATGGCCATTTGACATGGTCAGGTGGCAGTCAGGAATCTGTTGTGCATGTTTTTGTGGGAGTTGAAGTGCCCCCAGCTGCCAAAGTTCTTCACACAAGCTGACCTCAAACTTACAGAGACCTTCCTGTCTGACTGTTAACTGCTGGGATTAAAGGTGTGTGCCACCATGGTTGCCTCCCTTCCCTCCCACACACACACACAACCTTTCTTCATCTACTTCAACTGTAGCAGAAAGTATCGGAAGCAGGACTTGGTGACGCGTAGCCAAATACAAAGAACCATAGACAAAGCCGTGTTGCACCTCTGGGTGAGCAGGAATCACCCTGCCACTTTGTACTCCTGAAGTATGACAGGGATCTTCATGGTGCTATCTTTTCACTAGCCACCACCTGCCAAAATGAGTTTCAGGTCTTGTATCCAGTTCTTTGAACCATCTGGAGTTATGCTTTGTACACTATAGTAGCTTAGGAACGAGTTTCATTCTTATACACAGAAATGCTCAGTTTTTCTGGTGCTATTTGTTGTAGAAGCTCACTTCTCTTCAGGAATGCTTTGGGTGACTAAGCCTTCAGTACTTCAGTGTTTGAAGGGTTTTTGTTTTTCTGTTTCTGTGAAAAATATTAGAATGTGGTTGAAAATTGCAGTGACTCTAAGATATCCCATTTTCACCATATTGATTCTTCTAATCCATGAACGTGGAATGTTTTTCCATATTCTTGTGTCTTCTTTGGATGTTTTAAGGTTTTTCATTTTTCTGTTTAGGCTTAATTTGCATATTTATGTATCTGTTTATTTATTTACAACTATGAATTGTATTGTTTCTCTGATCTCTTCCTCATTATGTTTGTTGCTGAATGGAACTCACAGCCTTCTGCTTGCTCTGCTTTCTGAGTGCTGGAATTAAGGACATGTGGCATCACTACTGTCCTTGCCAGCATCTGCCATCACACCTGGCCTTATCAATGTGGGCCATTTCTCCTAGCTGAGGATAAAATGGGACTTTACATCTATTAGTTGCTTAATGAAATTGGCTGCACCTGTGTTTAGGGCATGTATGTTAAGAATCATAATGTCCTGTTGGTGAACTGATCTCTAAATCAGAATAAAGTGGCCTTCCTTTTCTTATGATTACTTTTGCTTGAAGTCTATTTTATTGAATATTATAATGGTGATTCTTGCTTGTTTCCTAGTTACATTTACCTGAAATACACTTTTGGGTCCTTTCAAGCTAAGGTAATGTCTGACTTTTATAATAAGGCATTTCTTGGAAGTGCCAAATTCCAAGAATGGGTCCTGTGGTGGTTTGAATAAAAATGGCCCCAATAGGCTCCTATTTTTGAATGCTTAGTCATCAGAGAGTAACACTACTAGGAAGGACTAGGAGGAATGGCCTTGTTGGAATAGGTGTAGACTTGTTAGGGGAAGTGTGTCACCAGGGGTGGGCTTTGAGGTTTCAAAAACTCAAGTCAGGCCCAGTGTCTCTCCCTTCCTGCTGCCTGCAGAGTCAGATGTAGAACTCACATCCTCTCCAGCACCATGTCTGCCTGCATGTGATATGCTCCCTGCCATAATAATAATGGACTAGGCTTTGAAACTGTAAGCAAGCCTTAGTTAAACATTTTCTTTTATAAGAAAACATTTGCATCTCTTCACAGCAATCAAGCACGGACTAAGTTAGATCATATGTCTTTTTTTATTAATTAAGAAATGTATTGTCCTTTCCAACTCCTCCCAGATTCTCACTCACCATCCTACCCTCCCAACTTCATATCTCTCTGTCTCTCTGTTTTTTGTCTCTTGTCTATCCCTTGCCTTCTCCCTCCCATTGAGTTGAATTTATTGGACTACATCTAGAGCTGTAATAGATCCCCCAGTGTTAGTGGCACAACTGACTCCATGATAGAAGTACCATTTAGGTCATAAAACTCAACATGTAGATAGCATTACCTGCCAAAATGAAAACAAAAACCTAACCCATCAAAGTCCATAGTTCTACAAAAGTCTCTAAATATACTAACCTTTCTCTTTGGCTCCTGCAGTTCTGGATAACTTTTTGTCAAACCAGGGCATGGTTTTGTGCTTAAAAACTTACCCTGAAATGATCCTGAACACACAGTGTCATTACTGGCTGGCAAACAAAGACTTTCTGTTGTCTTAGACTTGTGTCTGAGCAGTCTTCTTGAATGGATACCCCACAACAGCCTGGCCCTGGGCTGTTGTCAGTATACCAGAAGTCACACCATTAACAAAAACTGACTCTCCAACTCCCAGAAGCAATCAAATACCAATAGCTCTTCAACTAGGGGTGCGTCTTCATGGCCAGCTCTCCTTTTCCATGTTGGGGATTTTGTCAGGCTTGAGCTTGTGGGGCCTTTTGCATGCTATCACAGTCCTATGTGTGAGTTCATATGTACATTTGCCCTGTTGTGTCTGGAAAACACTGTTACTCTGAAGCCATCTACCACCTCTGGCTCTTGCATTCTTTCTCTTCCCTCTTCTGTGTATATCTCTGAGCCTTGGGGAGGTGGGGGGTTAACATAAATTTCCAGTTTAGGGCTGAGTGCTCAGAAGACACTAACTAGTTGTGGGCCTCTGTATTAATTGTCATCTATTACAAGAAGCTTCTGGGGCTGGAGAGATGCCTCAGCATCGAAGGGCACTTCTTACTCTTGTTGAGAACCCAGATTTGATCCTCAGGACCAACATGCCAGCTCACAATCATCTGTAACTCTAGTTTCAGGGGATCCAACACCCTCTTCTGTCCTCAGAAGGGGCTGTACACACATGGCATACATAGATACATGCAGCTGAAACACACATAGCAATAAAAGCAAATACTTAAAAAAAAAGAAGAAGAAGAAGAAGCTTCTCTGATGAAAATTGAACACTACACTAGATCGTGCTTCTTTCTTTTTCTTCTTTTAGATTTATTTTATTAGGGATGTTCTAGTGAGATCAGAATTCAGAAAAACCATCTGTTGTTTGGACTACAATAATGAACATTGACAGTTACTGTGAGCCGTGAATAAATTTAGCTGATTGCTACTCTTAGAAAACGAGAGCATTAAAACTTTTATCACTGGGGCTCTGAAGAAAGTGCTATGTTATACTGAGAGTCTAGAAATGTTAAATATGATATGAATAATTTGTAAAAAACAGCTTCTTCCATGTCAGTGGACTGCTGATTTACTTGTGAGTTCTTGTTTGTATTTTATATATTCATTCAAAAACATAGAGTGATAATTTATAATAAACTTTGAGAAATACAGTTTGAGCTACATAGTATAGAGAGAAATAATTATTTATTGCTTTAAGAAAACCATGTTATGGTTATTTCTTATGAATGGACACATGTTAATTAATGGATTTTTTCTGAGTGAGATCAATGGTGCATCTGAGAAATTATAACAGGAAGGTTTCCAGCTCTCCAGTGCTGCGGGGTACATTAAGCCTACCATGAAGTTTGTTTACATTTTTCTCTTCATTCTTCTTAAACAGTCTAAATATAAAACCAATTCACACCCTTTAAGGAAAAAAAGTTGTCTGATGTATCTGTTAATCTCTTTGTAAATCCCTGAGAGTGATTCATGGGATTTCTGACAGTAATGAGGGATTAGCTCTTTCCTGCTTTATGGCTAGCCTTTCTCCTCCCTCATCTGGGACTTCTCTGAGTTGTCATTCTGCAGACCCAGGCCAGGCCAGTGCCAGCAGCCTTTCCTTCAGCCCAGTAGTGTCAACCTTGTTGATGGACAGTGCAGTCTCCAAGTCATGTCAGTAATTTCATACCCTAATTAACGAAATTGTGTCTGTCCCCAAAGCAAATTATCGTTGGATAAACTTGCACTTTTGTAAGGGATTTCTAGGCTGCCTGTTATCACACAAGGTTGGCCAGGACTCAGTGGTAGTTTGAGACCCCTATTGCTTAGACATTCTTTTCATCATAAAGATCTCCGCTTTGCATTTCTCTAGTTCCATTAATTTGTATCTTCCATTCACCTTAACTCTGGACTTAATGTAGGAAGTGAAGAAAAAGTTAATTTCCTAGAGGAGACACAAACTGGAGCAGTGTTTCCCAAAGTGGCTCCTTAGGTCTCTCTGACAAGGTGTTAAGAAAAAAACAACAACAGTGCAAAGAGATCTGTGTGCACTTTGCCCCGCTCACCCAGTTGTTGTCTAACTGTACTTTCCATATGCAAATAATTGTAACTTTACATAGATACAGCATATTGTCAATCAGAAAACCAGCAGAGGTGCAGGTGAGTGGATACTACCATGGCTTCTCCTCCTACTGGTGTACCTGTGGGTGGCACTGGGACAGGATTCAGAACTACTGTCACAAGAAGGTGCCCATTCTGAGAGACTAGGTGTTAGACAAACTCCCTGGTAGGCAAATAGGGATACGGAGAGAGGGAGCATGGCCAGGTAATAGAGGTGGTGAATTTTCAAGAGGGACAGCTTCATTTTCACCCTCCTTACCCAAGACAAAAGCCTCACAGCTTGAAACAAAGGCTTTGTAGGCTTTCTGTCTCTCGTTGGAACCCTCCCTGCTGATGGACTGATTCAACAAGTTAAAGACTTGTCCAGGATGTGTTATACAACAGTTCTGGGCCTATCAATTATTCTAGCTTTCTTCAAGCGGACCAACCCTCCATGAAGGAGAAAGACTCCTCAGGGACTTTTAAAACCCCAACACTACCCATTCTTCAAATGTGTCACATTTTCTTTATCCATTCATCCACTGACAGATGTCTAGACTGTTTCTAATTTCTGGCTATTATGACCATTGTCACAGTGATTATAGTTGAGCAAGTGTCTCTGCAATGGTATGTAAAATCCTTTGGGTATATGTTCAAGAGTAGTATAGTTGGATCTTGAGGTAGATCGACTCTTAGCTTCTGAGGCACTGCCACATCAATTTTCATAGTGGTTGTACAAGTTTGCACTCCCACAAGCAGTGGATGAGTATTCCCCTGGTCCTTACCAGCATGAGCTGCCATTTCTTTTATTTATCTTGATCGCTCTACTAGTACAAAGTGAAAACACAAAGAGTGAAAAATGGGAGGTCTGCCCTGAGGCCTCCATGTGCCACTTTTCGGAGCATCAGTTTTGCCTGCAGTTCCTGAGAAGGCAGCCACTGGAGTCTACCAGCAGAGTTTCAGAGGTGGCAGCCATTGGTGACTACCAGCGGGGGGGGGGGGGTCTGTTCTCTGACCTCCACACACCAGGTCCTTGATACCAGCTCTGCCTGTAGTTCTCCAGAGACAGCAGCCATTGAAGACAAACAGCAGAGGTACATCTGTTTGAGCCCTCTAAATGCCAGTTCCCCGGTTCTGCCTGCAATCCCAAAGGCCACAGCCATAAGGGAATACCAGCAGTGGTGAGGTCTGTTCCATGGCCTCCATGCTCCAGTTCCTGGGTCTCAACTCTGCGTTCAGTCTCACAGGTGGCAGCCATCAGCAACTACCAAAGGTGACAGCCACCAGGGACTACTAAGTACCTTCAGACCTGCCAACTCCAGGGACAACAAGATGGCCTGAGGATAGCAAGAGAACACACTCAACACCCAGGCAATATGGCTCCACTAGAACCTAACTATCTTATTACAACAAGCCCTGGATATCTTAACACATGTAGAAAAATGCAAATAGATCCATATTTATCACCCTGCACAAAACTCAAGTCCAAGTGGATCAAAGACCTCATTATAAAACCAGACACACTAATAGAAGAGCAACTAGAGAAGAGTCTTGAACTCATTCACATAGGAGTCAACTTCCTGAACAAAAGACCAACAGCTCACACACTAAGATCAACAATTAATAAATGGGACCACATGAAAGTAAAAAGGTTCTTTAAGGCAAAAAAACACTGTTAGTAGAATAAGAGGACAGCCTACACCTTGGGAAAAGATCTTCACCAACCCTACATCCAACAGAAAGCTAATATCCATAATATATAAAGAACTGAAGAAATAAAACACCAACAAACCAAATAATCCAGTTAAAAAATGGGCTACAGAGCTAAACAGAATTCTCAACAACAGACTCTCAACTGGTTGAGAAACATTTAAAGAGATGCTCCTTAGTCATCAGAGAGATGCAAATCAAAACGACCCTGAGATTTTACCTTACACCCATCAAAATGGCTAAGATCAAAAACTCAAATGACAGCACTTGCTGGAGAGGTTGTGGAGAAAGGGGAACCCTCCTCCACTGCTGGTGGGAGTGTAAACTTGTCGAACTACTTTGGAAATCTATCTGGCCTTTTCTCAGAAAATTGAGAACAGCTTTACCTAAAGACCATTCCTGGGCATATACCCAAAAGATGCTCTACCATATAGCAAAGACATTTGTTCAACTATGTTCATAGCAGCTCTATTTGTAATAGCCAGAAACCAGAAACAACCTAGATGTCCTTCAACTGAAGAATGGATAAAAAAAATTGTGGTACATTTATACAATGAAATACTGCTCAGCTATTAAAAACAAACTCATGCAATTTGCAGGCAAATGGATGGAACTAGAAAAGATCCTCCCTAAGTGAGATAACCCAGAACCAGAAAGACACATGTGGTACGTGCTCACTCATAAGCAGATATTAGCCATGTAGCACAGGATAATCATACTATAGTTCACGGACCCAAAGAAGGAAAGTAACAAGGAGGTTCCAAGGGACTATACTTAAGTATCACTCAGAAGTGGAAATAGAATAGACAGCAGAAGTGATTGAAGAGAGGGAACAGGGTTGGGCAGTGACAGTGGAGAGAAATGAAGGTGTAGATCAGACTGGAGAGGGGGTGTGGGTAGACAGAGGCTTGCAGAGAGAAGAGAAACCGTGGGAGGAGGTATCTCCGAGTCAAGCTGGAGATCTACCACAGGTTAGGCTCGTGGGAGGATATCAGTGTAACTCTAATTGAGACTTTTAATAGCAGGAGCCATGGAGTTTGAAGAGGCCACCCTCTAGTGAAGGAAGGGGAACACTAACCCACTCACCAAAGCTTCGACTTAAAATTTGCCCTGCCTACAAGATGTATAGGGATAAAGATAGAGCAGAGGTTGAAGGAATGTCCAAACAATGCCTGGTCCAACCTGAGACCCATCTGATGAGAGAGAGCCAGCCCTTTACTATTAATGATATTCTCCTATGCTTCCAGACAGGAGTCTAGCATAGCTGTCTTCTGAGAGGCTCCAGCCAGCAGGGATCAAACAGATGCTGGGAGTCAAAGCCAAACATTTCCACAAGCAGGGGGCTTGTGGAAGAATGAGGGGAAGAATAGAAGGACCCTCAGGGGACAAGAGTTCCACAAGAAGACCAACCGAATCAACTAAGCTGGGCCCAGGCGAGCTTATGGAGTACCAACCAAGGACCATGCATGGACTCGACTTAGGCCCCTTCCACATACATAGATAATGGGTAGCTTGGTCAACATGTGGGTCCCATAGAAAAGGGAGAGGGGACTGTCACTTGCATGGACTCTGTTTCTGCTTTTCAATCATACCTTTATATCATGTGTGTAGATCCTTGAGGAGGCCAGAAGTGTTGGGTTCCTGGAGCTGTAGGTGGTATGAATCACTTGCTGTGGGTGCTGAGTATCAAATCCAAGTCCCCTGGAAGAACAATCTACACTTTTACCACTGAACCATCTCAACAATCCTTTGATTAAAAAAAAAATGGATCTCTTTGGACAGCCCTTGGATGAGGTTGACCACAAACATGTGACAATCTTCCTGCCTACCATTCACCAGATTATTAGGTGCATGCACCAGAGCTGGCTTCTTTTACCCCTTGACGTCAACACCATGCTAACTGCAATGGTGATGGAAAGTTATCCTCGCTTAGACCTACATTCTGGAGGTGAGTATACAATTCTCTATCCTTTGCACGTCTGTAGTGCTCTAGTTTCCTATGAGGTTTTTTTTTAGAAATGTATTTTATGTATATGAGTGGTCTATCTGCATTACATCTGCATACCAGAAGGTGTCATCAGATCTCATTATAGATGGTTGTGTGTGGCCGTGTGTGTGTGTGTGTTTGTGTGTTTGTGTGTATGTGCATATACATGTGTGTAACAAAATTAACCATAAATTTGTATCAGTATTTCAAAATTTGTACCAATGAAAACCAATGAAATCTAAATTAATATACAATAGTCAATGACAATGTAAACAAAATAACAAAGCTTTAAGTTGAAACATAGATTCAATAATCTACCTTTTGTCATATTATTTTTATAAGATATCACTATATTCCCCTTTCTTTCTGTTCATTACCTTTCTCCTTACTAAGAAAGAAAGAGAAAAGAAAAGAAAAAGAGAAATCCCTGACTCTAAGTTTTCATACCTTGTTTTTTTCTCTGAATAATACCATTAATAACTTGTAACCAAATCCCCTAAAGGACAACAAACATCCACAGCCCACTAGAACAACCAAAAAAATACCCACCCCACCTTAAAGATGGCATTCTTCTTAAGGTTGCTTCTTGCTGATTTGGGGGCATAGGAATCCTTTTGGGGGGGCCCAAATAAATTTGGGGGAAAAAGTGGTTAAGCAAGCCAGCAATAACATTAGTAGTCCAGTCTCTACATATTAAGAAACTTAGGCTTCAGTGAAGTCCTGTTTGGAAATGTCTGAAAAGCTGGACCAATTGGGATCAGTAGTTTTCTTTGAAGCTCTTTTGGAAGTAGACTTTGATGGAGCAGCAATTTGAAGCAGCTGAGGCTGGAACATGCAGGACTCTAGAATATCTTGTCTCAATGTCTGATAACACCATCATTGCTGTCCTATTCTTTGGCTCTGAAACTATATAATTTCTCACAAGTATTTATATATAGTCCTAATATTATAACTGTATGAAGTGTGCAGGATGCACAGATCAATTAAGGATGGTTTTCTGCTGTTTGTATGAGCGAAAGAAAGACAGCTGTCTTTCCATAAGACAGTCTGGATTGTATACCAAACAGTAATACCAATTTTATCTATGTCATTTAAAAGAATGGCATGATAAGCCTTGAGGATTTGCTTGCCAACAAGAAATATTAGCTATGCATAGCTGAAATTCTGGCTGGAGATATTTGTATGTCCCAATCAGTCTCAGAGCTGTTTCCATGCAGAGGTGTCTTAAGTTATGTTACCTGTCCTGTTGGGTCTTCTTGATTTCCCTGTTCTTGTGTGTGGCCAAGATCTTCAGGGGGTCTTCCCCTGTCACACCTGATCTTTATAACTTCCGATGGCATCCAGAGCCTTTTTCTTTTTCCTGTTAACAGAAACAAAAGCCTCTCTTTCAAATTAACATAACTTCGGTCCGCCAATTTGAAGTTATCCTAAGTAGAGAATGATTTACTTTAGTAGTCCAATTTTTCAGGCCTGCTATAATTTATTTCCCCCAAAGGGGATGAATAAAATTATTACTGAATATAGTAACATTTTATGTTGATATATTAAAACAAGATTTATGGAGTTTAAATATATTCTTTTATAGAGATATAATCATTAATTCAATTGAAATAAACTTTTTATTTTTGGAGCCCGGGCTGCTTTGGATATGTTTTGTAGGCTAGGCTGGCCTCAAACTCACAAGGAACCTTTTGTCTTTTGTCTTTGTCTCCCATGTATCTGGATCAAAGTATGAATTTAATTAAAAATTGTAAGAGTCTAAATATTCCCTATTATAGAGATACATATTTATTATTTTTATGGAGACAGGCCTATTTTTCTGTATAGGCCTGGCTCTGCCTCTTTACCGAGTGATAGAATTAAAGGCATTTAGTAGTTATTTTGTGCTAGTTAGAGTTCGTATCAGCTCCTGTGAACTGTAGGTTGTTCTGAGCAGAAGACAAGTATGGGAGGAAAAAGGTGAAAGCCTCCAGGTAAAATAAGGCTTATCTAAAATCTCGGAAGAAAGGAAGGAAAGAAGGAAGGAAGGAAGGAAGGAAGGAAGGAAGGAAGGAAGGAAGGAAGGAAGGAAGGAAAAAAAAAGAAAGGGCTTATATCTGTCCCGCCCCACATTGGGAGCCATTATGTTGTAGAAAATAAAAATTCCTAATGATATTTATTATTAAAGCCTGTAATTATTGCAGTGGTTCCTATTAACCTACTACCTTAAATGCCAATATTAATATCAATAAAAGATACAGACACCTGTTGTATTTATTTAAAATAAGCCTTTTTTCACCTGGGGCTAGGCAGATATTTTCCCCCAAGCCATTTTGCTATCTCCCAATCCCAATTCCATACCATCTGCTTTGATCATTCCTCTCCGGGCTTCTTCCCATCCATAATCCCAAAATACTTGTACATGCTTTCTTCCGTTTGGGCTGCTCCTCTCCTCACCATTCTCAGAGTTCTTCCTCCCGTCCCACATGGTTCTTTACCTCGTCAATAGTGAGTCTGCTTCTTCTTTCTCTCCTCCCTGTCTCTCTCTTTCCTATGATCCTTCTGTCCTCAAAGCCCTTAAACTTTGGCCATGCCTACCTCATGCTGCCCTGCCCAGGTGTGTAGACACTTATTCAGCCAATCAGGGATAACTTGGAGGCAAGGATGACAAATGTCATTTTGGGGTATATGAGTGTCTGCTCCTAAAAGTCAGTGAGCAGAGCTCAGGAGGTAAAATAATTAACAATCAAATACAAAGTGCCAGGCCATGCTGTTACAAACCACCCTTGCTTGCATGTCTGGATCAGCCTAACAGTCACAAGATAGGGTTTTGGTTGCACTGCTGGATTATCTTTGTTAACACTTTAAGTGCAGCATGCTCACAGATAAGCCCTGGAGAAGCCAGGAATGTTAATCAGGAAAAGTCATCTCCTCAGCAGAGGAAATGAAAACCTGTTTTACACGCAGAAGCCTGGGATAAGATGTTAAAACCTGGTGATCTTTGCCATCTGTAGGGCCAGGACTCACCCAAATCTCCCACAATGTTTATCCCAGACTCTCCCTCCCTAGGCCTTCGTTGTTAGCTCTGTTTCTCAGCCAATAAAACCCATCTTCACAGGAGATTCCACATGTAGTTTATCGTCTGATGACCTTTATGTTATTTCTGTCAGAAAGCACAGCAGATTCTAGGCCCTGAATTTATAGAATTAATCTCTATGGTAGCAGTCTCATGTGCTTTGCAGAAGAGTTTCCATGTAGTCGTGCCTGAAGCTTTATTGTGCACGTGGGATTGGGATAATTGTCATCGAGAAACTTAGTTTTCAAAATTGCACTGGACTTAAATATGTCTAAAATAAACTGGCCTGATGTCAAACTTCAGAAGTCTGAACCAGTGCTGGCTAAGTTGTGTCAAACTGAGTTTCCTTCCTACCTCATCTGGATCATTTCACTGAAGGCTGTGAAACTTGCAGGGACCCCACAGTTAAGAATATTGTTATCTTAGCTGGGCATGGTGGCATGCACTCTTAGCACTTTGGGAAGCAAGGCAGGCAGATCTCTCTGAGTTCAAGGCCAGCCTGGTCACCAAGGTGAGTCCAGGACAGCCAAGCCTACACAGAAACACTGACTCAAAAACAAACAAACAAAACAAAAAACAAGTTTAAAAAACAGAATATTGCTATCTTACCAGGCCTTATGGTTCAGGCCTATAATCTTAGCATGCGGGAAGCAGCTGTAAAGGCAGACATAGAGGATCGTAAGCTTGAAACAATTCAGCCATACAGTCTCAAAAGCCAAAACCAAAATAAGACAGAAAGAAACAACTAAGAAAGTTTAAAAAACACAGAAGATTAAGAATAGGAAAAGAGTGTTGGAGAGATGGCTCAGCGATTAAGAGCATTGTCTGCTCTTCCAGAAGTGCTAAATTCAATTCCCAGTAACCCCATGGTGGCTCACAAACCATCTATCTATACTCTCTACTGCCCTCTTCTGGCATGCAGGTACACATGAAGCTAGAGCACCCATATACATAAAATAAATAAAATCTTAAAAAGGAGTAGGAAGAAGAAAAAGCTGGACATCCCTTTTGATGCTTCATCATCATTCTTCTTGTTCTTAACCCTCTGCTTATGGAGTCAAGGTCATACTGGTTTTATTAGAGAATATGGAGATTATTGGGCTAGGATGTCTTTTTGTCTTTTTTTTATGGGAAACTCTTCATACACATTTAATTTCTATGTGATTCTTATACCATCAATGCATAAGCTTCTATGCTCATGGAACATTTAAATAACTGTTTTGTATGGGAGCACTGTGGTAGTTTAAAGGACTTACTACTCCATTTCATCTAAACTGACAAATTCATTTGTCTAGAATTGCTCATAGCATTACCTTATTGTCCATTCAATGTTTTCAGTGTCCGTATGATATCTCCGAGTTCCTATTATTGATGTTAGAATTTTCCCCTTTTCCAAGGTAAGCATTTACCAGTGTAAATTTCTTCTTCTGCAATGATTTAGTTTCACCAGAGTTCAATATATATTTTCATTCAGTTCAACGTGTCTTATTTTTTCATTAAGACTTTCTGTAAAAATTTTATGGTATAAATGGTGACATTAGTCCCCTTTATGTAGTCTTTAAGAACTACTACAACATGGCCAAGGAAATCATAAATACTCAGAGGGACATATGAAATTAGACAATTCATTGCACTTAGGGTCTTAGGAAGAGATTGCTATCCAGGGGTTCTATGGGAAGGCTCTGAGGCAGAAGTCCTCACCCAGCAGGTGGGGAAACGAGACAGGGAGGAACCAAGGGCACGTGCCATCATTAGAGACCAGAGCAGAGCGGACAAGAAGAGTACACCGTGGGATTTTACTGGGATTCTCAATGCCATTAGGCTTTGGGAACATGTAAGAATTTGAGGCAGAAGCCATGTTCATCACACTGGTGATCTGGTCAGGGTAGTTATCACTTCTACCCACATTATTAAAGAAAAGGAAGTTGAATTCATAGTACAGCCTCGTGTATTCAGTATTATTTGGTTAATCCAATCATTCAGTTTCTCAATATTTGATTTCCCTATGCTGTTTCTGTACTGAATCCTAGCTTAATTTCATTATGTTCAGAGACACGGTATATGGGCTTCCAGTTCTTTTAAAAATTGAGGCCTATATGACATAAGAAGGAGCCCATGCCTGGTATTGCCTGGATGGCTAGAGACAGGAAACTGGATGGCACAGAGACCTAGGGCAAAACTAAACATGGCTGGCAGAAAATAATAGTAATAATAATAATAATAATAATAATAATAATAATAATAATAATAAAGATTCCTAATGGTATTTTGCTATACTCAATATCCTATGTTGTTATATAATATAATATATAATATAATATATATTGGTATATGCCTAATGGTATTCTGCTATACTCAATATGCTATATTGGTATATACTATACCAATCACCATCAGAGAGTCCTCCTCTGGCAGCTGGTGGGAGCAGATGAAGAGTCCCACAGCCAAACGTTAGGTGGAGCTGGGGAAACCCTGCAGAAGACGGGGAGGATTGCAGGAGCCAGAGAGCTTGAGGATACCATGAGAACATGGCCCACGGAATCAACCTAGCAGAGCTCCTCAAGTCCCACCAAGACCAAAGCAGCAACCACAGGCTCTGTGCTAGGCCCTCTGTATATATGCTGTGGTCGTTTCATTTGGGGTTTTTGTTGGATGCCTAGCAATGGGCACGGAGGTGTCTCTTTTGTCTGCTCTAGGAACACTTTTTCTATTGGGTTGCCTTGCCCAGCCTTGATATTAGGGTTTGTGCCTAGACTTATTGTACCTTGTTATGGCATGTGGTTGATACCCCTGGGATACTTTTCTTCTCTGAAGGGAAATGGAGGAGCAGTGGATCGAGGGGACAGAGGTGGGGGTGGGGGAGACTGGGAGAAGTGGAGGGAGGGGAGGATGCAATTAGGATGCATATAACAAAAAGATAATTTTCTGGGACACAATACTGTTCATCTGGGCACGTTTTGTTGACATTTAAAAAGCACACATGTTCTGCTACTGTCAGGTAGAATGTCCTATCAATGTCAATGAAATCCTTTTGGTTGGTGGGCTGTTGAGTCATTCTGTATCATTGAAAATAGCCAATTTCAGAGAGAAAAGTTTGACTCTATATGCTCTTCTGGTAGCCTAATTATTAAAGCAATGGTCTCTTTTGTAGTCAGTGCTCATAGGTTTCATATCAAAGAGAGAAAATAGAATATCATAAGCTTAATTACCAATTATTGAAACATACCACACTTGTAAGGGAGAAGAGGCTGACCTCCCTTACAACACTTACTTTAGAAAGAGAATTATTGTCTTAGTGGGACCATACTCTGACAATTGTGAGGTTTTTGCCTAGATTCACCTTCTGCCACTAGGAAACAGGTCCAGGCATATTTGAACGTAGCAGATGGGCAGTAATGATGCATGCTTCCTAAATATGTCACCCAGAATCTAAATTCTCTTTCACGAATGTATTTTCTCATCATTCCATTGGAGGAGTTCGGATGACTGAGACATTCCTATCTCCTCAAACGACTTTCATTTGAAACATCTCATTCATAAGGCATTGTTGCAGATGCTGGAATCTCAGTTATGTTTCCTGCTGGTTAATAATTGATACTGCTGCCTTTTTCCGCGTCTCCGCTAATATCCTTTGAAATGCATATCTAAGGACTCTTTGCAAATTGGTCTTCTAGACTTTCTGAAGAAATTAAAATGAAAAATACCGTAGTAGGACTGAATGACGCTCTATTTTTGTGTAAAAGTACATTTCAATTGGGATTTATCTCTGTAAACAAAAAGTGTTCATTTATTCTTGAGCATGAACTGTTTTCAACAAGGGAGTCCTTCGTTATTAGGTTGTAGCATTGCTATTTTGTAAAGTTTAGTAGCTAGGACTCTCTTGGAGCAAGCAAGTCATTTGGTGAAGGTCCTTGGGGATATCTTTTCCTGCCCCTTCCTGTCTACAATAAGGTGAAGACTCTTATCTGCCACGTGGTTGGGCTGAGAGGATATTCCTCCCAAATATATGGGGCACATGACCCTGAGCCTGTCAGCAAAACAAATAATTCCTTCCATGTGTTCTGTCAAGTATTTTAATCAAAGCAAAGCAATGCAAAAATAGTTGATGTAATTTTATTAGTGATAAACTAATTTTAAATGAAAATAAAATAAATCCATAAGACTGTATCTATGAACGCAAGCATGACTGAAAAACAACAGCTTATAACTTATGTTCTAGAACATCTTGGACTCAGCAGGTATACAGTTTCAGTGAGTCAATGGCTATGGTTTAGATCACTTAAAATGCAAATTTTTCTAGATGTTAAGTTTAATGGATGAAAATAGTTTTTAATTCCTTTCAGGTACTTTTCATATAACTGTGCTTTCAAAATAATTGTCTCCAATGCTCCCTGAGCATTCAGTTTGTACTGAAATACATCATGATCCCTCTGCCACTGGTATCTAAGAATTTGAGGATAACATAAATTATAAGTTAGATTTCAAAAAAGAGAAAATATGCGGAAATGTGTACCCTGTGCCTGCATGGAGGAGGCCCACAAAGGGTTCTGATATGACAGAGCTTGCCGGCTAGTAAGCCATCCCAGAGATACTGTGAGTACCACATATGGTAAGCCTTCACCCTCAAAGCTGCCCTTCAAGCTGCTGGTATAATGTTTCCATTTCCATTCAACAGGTAAAGAAACTGAATCACGGGTCAAGCCACTGGCTCAAGGTGGGAGCTGGAGAACAGCATAGGCAGAATTAGCTCCTGGCAGGCTTCTCTGCACTTCCCCCTCTGAACTCTCTGTTGATAGCCTGCTAGTTTCCTCACTCAGCATCCATATGTTCACTGAGTCTCATCGTCCGAACAAACCTAATTTTACCAGTTTTGCATATTAGGCGCCCCCCCCCACCCCTGCTGTCAAAGGGCGCTTGAGAGAGATTGATTCATTTGGCTTTCCTTGTGTACAGATAGTGCATTCCCTTCGCTACAAAATGAGCCATTAGTTTTGTTGATTGGTTGGTTGGTTGGTGAGGCTGCACTCATTCTCACACGGCAGCTAAGATAAAGAAGCACTCCCCCTTCCCAGCAAGCAGAGTGAGCTATTAGGCCGCAGAAATCACTAAAGTGCCACTACCCGACTGGCCAAGGATTAGCTGAGGCACAGTACTAGGAACCTGCTTTTAGAGCATTGCTGTACTCAGGTGATATGGCACCAGGGCCTCTGTGCCTCTAGGGGACACAGTGCCCTCTGCTGCAAATCAAATACCAGTTAGTATCTAGTTGGCAATTACAACCCAGCTAGACAGGAGCTCACTTAGTGCTTTGCGTTTCCTCTGCCAACATGTACACGAGGTTAGCATTTTATTTTTCTTTATAGAATGATTTATTGGTTTAAGACAATTAAAAAATTTAAATCTTAATATGTCTGCTTTAGAACTGATCATAAATTATATAGGACAGGTGTAAGACATGCATTCCTTTAGTGTTTTCATTATTGGCAGATTTGCAGCCAGCCCTTTCCTGGCATTGACTCTTTGGACTGATTTGCCTCCCTGATTTGCCTTCCTGGGATGCCTTTCTGTTTCTGGGTGTTTCCTGGCTACTGCAGGCTGGTCTCAGTGATAGATAGCAGACCACTTTTGTTTTCCAGATTTTTCCTTCTTGATGGTGGCAATGAGTTTTGAATGTGAACTCAGTAAGACAAGCTGAAAGGAGAAGTGCAGGACAAAATTTCCAAAGATAGAAAACAGAAGAGGCAGCCTGGGGAGTCTCACTCGGGCTTCAGAGAGTGCTGCCTGATGCAGGAATGGGAAGCCCTTGAGCTGGTCTAGAGCCTGTAAGTGCAGGTACTTGGAAGCCTTGTAAAGACAGTTCCCAAAACTCTTCAATGACTATGACTTAACAATTTGTACAACACAGACTAATTCAAATTGGATGAGTTGGCAAAAACCATTAAATTTATTACAGCACCTGTCATGTTGCTCTCCAAACAAGGGTCATGACATGACTCAGTGTCTGTTTACCCAGTAGCTCAAAACTATTGTGGGTGCAGGGGAGGGCCTCACAGATGAGAAATGGATTGAGAAATAGTAATATAAGGACAGCTGAGGGGATGAATGCTAGTTACCAAAGGTTTATGATAAATACATGTTACCAAAGGTTCCAAAACCACAAGCAGACAGTTCAAGCATTTTGATGTAACACTTCCACATACTAAAAGCTGAAATTCACCCCAGAAGAGAATTTAAAACCCCTAAAGAGGCAGGTGACTTGAACCATTGATTAAAAGAAAATTTAGGGCTGGAGAACTGGCTCAGAGGTTAAGAACACTGGCGTTTTTCCAAAGGTCCTGAGTTCAATTCCCAGCAACCACGTGGTGGCTCACAACCATCTATAATGAGATCTGGTGCCCTCTTCTGGCCTGCAGACACACATGCAGGCAGGATATTATATAAATAATACATAAATAAATCTTCTTTAAAAAGAGAGGAAATTCAGTTGCCTCACTGTGGGAGGCTGTGTAAGAAAGCTGTGAACTTACTGTGAATGAAGGATGAGACAAAAATGCAAAATGCGGCCTTCTAGAAAGAACTGCATAAACCACGGTAAGTGAACGTACTTGAAGTCAAGGACATGAAGGGAATGCCCTGGTGTGTCTGCACTATCTCTGTAGAAAACACAAATGCAAAGCATGTTCTTGGCTCTTGTCACAGGGCCAAAGACGAAGAGCCATAGCCCCAGGTGTATTCCCACACGGTACTTGTATTTGCTTAAGCTGACTGTAAACATCTCATATTTTGCTTGCTTTAGTAATGAAAATGAGAAACGCGTCTCTTTCTTTCTTTCTTTCTTTCTTTCTTTCTTTCTTTCTTTCTTTCTTTCCTTCACTATTCTTGAGCTCAAGTACCCTAGTTATCATACCCAGATCTTTTGGGATATCTTCAGGGGATGGCAGGCTGGGGCAGGTCAACACTTCACTGATAATCATTCTTTTCAAAACAAAGAAGCAAAACAACACAAAAGAGAACAAACAAAACCTCCTGGATGATCGAGGAGATGGCTCCGGGGAAAAGGCGCTTGAAGCCTGATGACCTGAGTCCCGGGGAATCTCCACTGCAGAAGGAGAGAAGAGAACTCTCACAAGCCATCCTCTGACCTGCGGGCATTCACCGTGGTATCGAGCACCCACACACGCCCATGTTTACACACACCCACACAAACTTACACCGCAAATCAACGTGTGGAGTAAAAATGTAAAAAAAAAAAAAAAAAAAACAGGTTCTTTTTTTTTTAAAAGAGAATTTCTCAGCAATTGAAAATATACTTTGACCCACACATACATGGACCATACTTATTTTCCTGATATTTTGTGTGCACCTCTGGCTGTTAAACATGGCACATTTGCAGAATAGCTTTCCGTGTACCAATGGTCATTTCCTTTAGTTCTTAGAGTTGTTGAAGACCAATGCTGGCTAGGAATAGACAAAGTTAGAGCATGGTACATGCTAGGCAAGCTGTGGTCACTGACTTATCTTACCAGTCTTGGGTTCTGAGAGAAGGTTTCTTCATTTTGTGACCCTCGTACTTTCCTCTCCTATATGTTGGGATTTCATTTAGGTACCACCATACTTGGATATGAAATATGAAAACGTATTTTTTTATTGATATGTGGACAAATTCACCTGTTTTGGTTTTCTGAGACGGGGTTTCTCAATGTAGCCTTGGCTGTCCTGGACTCGCTCTGTAGACCAGACTCGTTTCAAACACACATAGATCCACCTGCCTCTGCCAACTGCCTCTGCCAACATGAGAAGTGGGATTACAGGCGTGTGCCACTGTGCCCGCTGATCCACCTGTTTGTAAGAGTAGTTAGTTCTGTAGCTGTCTTGCCTTTTAAAGTCTACAATTTCTTTTCTTTTCTTTTCTTTTCTTTTCTTTTCTTTTCTATTCTTTTCTTTTCTCTTCTTTTCTCTTTCTTTTCTTTTTTTTCAGTTCACTCAGAAATTATTCTGGAGTATGAAGGAGGCAAGGAGCAGAGTTGGAATATTTTGAGAAGCAATACGGTATCTTCCTGTGTGAGCTGAGACGCTGGGTAGATTCGCTGACTTGCCCTTTATGCTCTGTGGAAGCCCCGCGGTTGAGTCAGACTCCTTCCTTTTGATGTGGCTGCAGACTTAGGTGGTACTTCAGCCTGAGCCAGAGAGAACAGATGAGAGCGAGCCATCATGAGGTCGAGGACAGTGGTGCTGGGGCTGGGGTCCCACCGTGGTACTCCGCGCGGTGCTCTCAGGAAGATGGAGGAGCACTCGCCTTTAAAAATTCAAAATAAGGGGCAGGAGGGATGGCTCGGCGGTTAATAATGCTAGCAGCTCTTCCACAGAATCCAAGCTTGATTCTCAGCGCTCATGTCTGGCAGCCCACAGTCCTCTGTAGCTCCAGCCCTTGGGAACCAACACATACTTTTGGCCTTGCAGGCCCCTGTACACACATATGCACGAGTGCACACACACCCATACACACACACACACACACACACACACACACACACACACACACATACACTGAAGTGAAATTAAACAAAAAAATTCAAAATAAGCTAGTCACTGTGGCATATAGCTCTAATTCTAGCACTCAAGAGGCAAAATTAACTTGTGAACTATAGAAACAGTCCAAGGGGATGTGGCTTCAAAAAGAATGAGCAGGGCAGCCAAGACCAAGGCTTGTGAGTGGCACAGTGTAGGCTATTCATCATCTTAAGACCCTGAACAACTGAGATGGGTAGCAAGCAGGAAAGGGGCAAAGAAGGGCTCTAGAAAACAGAAGTTGTTATAAGTATAAGGATGACAAGAGAAAAATACTGGTGACTCCTTTATTCCAGTGGATAGCAGAATTATCAAAAAGTTGCCCAATTGTTCTCCATTATTCTCCAGAACTTGATGGAAAGACCCTGTCACTGAAGACACCACATACTTTAGACATAAAACGTGGAAAAACCAAGCTGGCATCGGCCTGAGCTTCATCCATGTTGGCTATCTTTCATGATACTGGAAGGTGTTATGAACACCACCACAGAAGAAAAGTACTTACTGATCCTACCCAGGTTTGAACTGTGAGCTACCGAAATGAGTGTCCTGTCAAGATGGCATGGAGGATATGAAAAGTAACCAAACACTTTTCGATTAGATTTAAGACCCACTCCATAAGATGGAACCAACACCTTGAATTGGTACTGATGTTATGCCAAACCTATGGCCAGATAGGTCATAGGCCCTAGGGGAGAATGTAGTAAATCTTTCTGTTAAATGGAGATGGGATTATGGCAACATTATACTTATAAATTAGTACATCCCTCAGCCTTCATCAGAGAAGGTTCATCTTACAGTAAATGGCAATTAGCACAGAGACAACTGCTTATTGTGCCAAAAAATAAGAGACTTCAGTGTGTTCAGCCTTAAATGAGACATCTATATCACACTCCTCCCCACAAGGCCAAGGGATCATTGGTGAAGAGGGAGTTAGAAAGATTGTAAGAGTCAATGGTGGTGGACATGACTATGAGCAAATAGCATTTAATGGACACAACAAAGTCATTGGCACATGTGAAATCACAACTATTGTGACAACATACATAAGACTTACATAACATCAAGCCAGACAAAATCCCAACACGGATAAGGTGGGCATGAAATAACCCCTAGCTGAAGAGCTATAGGCAATCAATGGCTGCTTAGAGAAGAAATCAGTTTTCTGTAAGGGTGTGATCCTGGGAGTCTAACCACTTTTCAGGGCATGCCCCACACTCAAAGAGTATTCGGGCAGCACAAATTGGACTCCATACATTTTCCATGTCTTTGAGACTGGGTCTTTTTACATAGCTCTGTCTGTCCCGGAACTCACTGTGTAGGTCTGCCTGCCTCTGCCTCCTCAGTGCTGGGATGGAAGATGTGTACCACCATGCTTAGATGACTCCATGAAATGAAGTGACAGCAAATTAAGTTGGCATGCAAGTGGAAGTGATCTCGGGAAAGAAAGGAGAAATATCAAAGAAATGATCAAACTGCATTTTAACGAAAATTTCAAAGAATTAATAAAAATAAGGAGAAATCGGGTGCGTGGAAAGCAAAGGATACGTGGCTGTGGCAACCAGCCTGACAAGCCATCTGACCTAGGTCATGCCTTCTAGGACTGTTCAGGCAGGCACATTCTATCCTGAATTGAAAACCTTGGGCCCGGATATTTTGAGGGGTTCTGTAGACTTTGTGAGGTGGGAGCCAGCTGAAGTAGTATGCCATTGGAGAAAAGTTTTCAGGGATATGCTGTCCCTGCCCTTTTCATGTCTCACTCTGCTTCTTGGTCACTTAAAATGAGCAACCTCACTAACATACTCTTGCCTTTATGATCTGAGTTTCTCCTGCCATGAAGACAGGAGCCATCTTCTGTCAGACATTTTGTTGCAGCAGAACAAAGGTTAATCAATCCAACCTAGCTCTTGGTGTACTGGTCTGAGAACCATAGCTGGTTTCTGATGTGAGCGCTGTTTCAGTAGACAATGGCTGTGGCCTTTGAGGCTGTGAGGAGTACGGATGTTTCTAGCCAGTACTGGTCAGTGTGGAGGTTTGACAGCAAACCAGGATCTAGTACTGGAACCAGGATCTAGTACTGGAAGGTGATCTGCTCCTTCCAGCCCATGAGGGCTTATCAGGACTGGAGTGATGATCAAACCACAGTGCATTTCTGAGTGTTCTTACTTAGAAGGACACTGTTACTTCTAGAGCATCTCATTGTGTTTTCAAGTATGCTTATTGCTTTACGTTACTGTAAGGCATTCCCTGTGGTGGAGGTTTTCAGAAGGTGAAATGAGCACTGTCAAGCTCCACAGAATGCTGCTCTTGCCCCCTTGGCTGAGGCTAAGTTGGAACAATCATGAGAATGTGCTACTTGTGGGAAGTAGCTCTTATGTAGATAAAGGCAGAAGGGAAATGATAGATTTGTAAGAAAACTCAACCTTCTTTACAGACAGTATGAAGCCTCCCAAAACTACACTGAAACAGGTAGCACATAGAGACAAACATGTAATCTGTGATGAGAGCAGATGCTGAGAATGTAGACAGTTTATGCTTGTGAGACAGGCTATACATTTTCAGAAGAGTTGTGGTTAAGAATATAAGCATTCATGTTCTTTTCCTGGGCTAGTTAAGGTCATAATCACTGGTAGAGCAGAATTCCTGAGAGATTACAAGTGACACCAACAATGTGAATTCTCCAGCTCTACTGGAACTGGATGATAACATTTCTAAGGCAGTTAAGGAGAATTACAACATCCTTCTGGAATCAGATTGTCAGAAGCTTTTTTAGGTGCCACAAAAGCAGGGTTCTGAAATAAACCCTAACATTTGTAGAAACAAAACAAAAACTATCAAGAGCTGTGGAATCCTCCAGAAACTCCTCAAATGGTCAAAGTGAAAGTTGACTGCAACTTTAAGAAATATCAGCACACTGACATAAAGTGTGGTGTGCATAGAAAGGTTCGGCACAGAGTTACCGTGGGGTGCAGCCTCTGCGTAGCAAGACAGCCCTGGCTGCACTCTCATAGGTCACATGTATGCTACTGCTTTGATCTGAAGATAAATTAAGGGTAGAACCCGAGTTTAAGAGTTGCTACTCCTTAACATTGGAAATGGCTATCGCCAGTAAGCTTCAAGGTAGGAATTAAGGAAACTGATATTGCTTATTCTAAATGGCTGCCAAGTCTTGAAACACTGGAAAAGTATGTAAACCAAATAGCTTACAGCTGACTGTTTTGGTCTCTTTACCGCTATGTTAAGAACTGCTTGAAAGAATTTCCATCTCACCCATAAAGATTATAAACTATACCACTTAGAAATTTTGGCTAAAGACAATGTACCAGGAGTATGATGAACATCGGAACTAGCAATAAGTAGGAATTATCAAGTCTTGCTTTTTTGTTTTTAAATAATTATCAAAATAGGTAAATTTATAAAACTTAAGCATTTCTAACTTTAGTTGCTTTTGCACCCACATGATTTCTGCTTGATGTTGTGGTGGTGAGGACCAAACCCAAGGCCTCACTATGGGCAAGCAGTCCAGTGAAAATGTAGCCCCAGCCTGCATATATTTTTTTTTATTTTTTAGAAATTTTTTATTTATTAAAATTTATTCATTTTTATATCCCAGCTGTATCCCCCATCCTAATCCCCTCCAATCCGGCCCATCTTTCCTCCTCCCTATCTCCCCCCTTCAACCTTCCCCAGTTCACTGATAGGGTACGACCTCCTCTCCTTCCATCTGACCCTGCTTATCATGTCTCATCAGGACTGCCTTTCATAGTCTTCCTCTGTGGCATGGTAAGGCTGCCCCCCCCACAGGGGGAGGGGATCAAAGAGCCAGCCACTCAGTTCATGTCAGAGACAGCCCCTGTTCCCCTTACTAGGGAATCCACTTGGAAACTGAGCTGCCACGGGCAACATCTGTGCAGGGGTTCTAGGTTATATCAATGAATGGTCCTTGGTTGGAATATCAGTCTCAGAAAAGTCCCCTGGGCCCAGATATTTTGGTGGAATTTCACCTTACACCCATCAGAATGGCCAAGATGAAAAACTCAAGTGACAACACATACTGGAGAGGATGTGGACAAAGGGGAACCCTCCTCCATTGCTGGTGGAATGTAAACTTGTACAACCACTTTGGAAGTCAATCTGGTGCTTTCTCAGACAATTTGGAATAGTGCTATCTCAAGATCCAGTTATACCACTCCTGGGTATATATCCAAAATAAGCTCAAGTATATAGCCTGCATATTTTTAAAAGACCATAGATATCTGAAAATCTAAATTTTAAAGAAAAACAGCTACTTAGATCTACTTTTTAAAAAGGAATTTAATTTTACAAACTTTTCCTCTGGGTATCCCTGCATGGTAACTCTGATTTTGACCCAAAGAATGTAGTAGAAGCCTCTGGCTTTCGTTGTCACTCTTTCAAGAGTGTTTGTTGTGATCCTCTCTGTAAGCATCAGTTCCTGAGGATGATGCTTTCGCAAGGTATTCCTAAATCTAATGTATGACAACAGTACCGTATGGACTATTCAGCTCTAGCAATCAACACACATTTTTCACGCAGCCAAGTGAAAAAATACACGGTGTTATCTTAGGTCCCAACATGTTAAAATAATCAGTGACACAACACACATCTAGTACAGCAGTTCAAACAGAAAGATCTGGATGAAACAAAAAACAAACAAACCCAGAACATACTGCTGTAATTGAGAACAGAATATTAGTAGAGAAAATGCTGCTGGACATGGCAAATGTGAAGAATTGTCTAAAAACAGCAAAAACAACTGGCCCCACTACCTGAACTGCCATGCTTGCTAAGGCTGGCTGCTAGGACATGCTCAAGGTTGGCTTACTTTTGCTGTTATGGTGAAGGAAAAACAGAGAGGAAACAAATACTAAAACCTTCAGTCTGTGAGTAACTGATGAGTTGTGCTCAACAGGCTGAAGATTTTGAGTCTGGATGTTGTATGGTCATGATCCGAGTAAGTCTTTGACTGTGTGGTCCTCTGTTAAGATGTCACTGTTAAGTCAGTACTCTGCGCTAAACAAAGTGGCACCTACAATTGTTTCCTCATACCACACCATCACTCCAGGAGGCCTAGGCTATGACTTACCTAATGTGTTAATCGTGAAAGGCAAAGCTTGCTCACCATAAAGAAGATGTGGACGCCCATTTTCACATCTATCTAATAAAATATTGATGGTCTAGAAGGAGAACCAAGGAAGAAGCGGAACTATACTGGCAGGTGACATAAAAGCCTTAACATCCCCTACCCAACCTCTCTCTCACACAGTCAAGCAAAGTTGAATTTAAGAGCATGGGAGGAGCAAAGAAAATTAGTGAAGTGTCACCAAATAGTGGCACTACACAGCACCGAAACAGGAGTATGTCCAAGGAAGGACTTGCATACTGTAAAACTGTGAAACACTCTGAGACTGACAAGGTGGAAAACAACCTCCTCTCTATCTCAACACAGTACCATTGAATTGGTAATGCCCCCCAGTGATTGATGTACTTAATGTGATCCCTATTAAAATCCTAAGGGTACTCCTCACCACTAAATAAGTGTAACAAAAATGTTTTATTTTTGTCAGCTTGACACAAGCTGGAATTATCTGGGAAGAGAAACTTCAATTGAGAAGTCTCCATTATTCTTTCTTTAGGAAAGCCCATAGGGCTTTTCCTTGAGCAATGATTGAAGTAGCGGAGTCCTGACCACTAGGAGTGATAGAACCTCTAGGTAGGTAGGTAGTCCTGAGTTATATTAGCAAAGAGGTTGAGCAGACTAGGAAGTAGCTTCACACTGTGGCCTCTGCTTCGGTTCCTGCCCTTTCTTCAGTGATAGTGTGACCTGAGAGTTGTGAGATAAACCCTTTTCTCCCCATGGTACTTTTGGTCATGGTGCTTTATCACAAACAGAAGCAAAAAAAAAAAAAAAAAAGTTAAAAGGTTTGTGGGATGTTGCTGTGATGTATCTGAGCACATTTTAGGACTGTGGAAGGATCTTGGAATTCTGGGCTAGAAAAGCCACTGAGTAGTGAGCAGAGCTCAATGGGTTGGTTGTTGTGAGAGCTTAGAGGTAAGAATGGTAGGAGTAAACATACTAAAATCTGTACAGTTAAAGGAGCTAAGCAAGGAGGAGGTCCCTGGTGGGTAAGATGATCTATCCTCACTCAGAAAGACAAGATGGACATTGGAAGGAGAGAACAAGAAACAGGACAGGAGACTACCACAGAGGGCCTCTGAAAGACTCTACCCAGCAGGGTATCAAAGCAGATGCTGAGACTCATAACCAAACTTTGAGCAGAGTGCAGGGAATCTTATGAAAGGAGGGGGAGATAGTGGGACCTGGAGAAAACAGGAGCTCCACAAGGAGCACAACAGAACCAAAAAATCTGGGCACAGGGGTCTTTTCTGAGACTGATACTCCAACCAAGCCATTCATGGATATAACCTATAACCCTGCTCAGATGTAGCCCATGGCAGCTGTGTCCAAGTGGGTTCCCTAGTAAGAGGAACAGGGACTGTCTCTGACATGAACTCAGTGGCTGGCTCTTTGACACGCCCCCCCAAGGGGGGAGCAGACTTGCCAGGCCACAGAGGACGATGCAGTCCGTCCTGATGAGACCTTATAAGCTAGGGTCAGATGGAAGGGAGGAGGACCTCCCCATCAGTGGACTTGGAGAGGGGAATGGGAGATGAAGGAGGGAGGGTGGGATTGAGAGGGAATGAGGGAGGGGGCTACAGCTGGCATACAAAGAATAAACTGTAATTAATATAAAAATAAAAAAAGACTGGTAGGAGTGGTGCAGATGATGGGGTCTTTGCTTGTTAAGCTTCGGAGGAAAATTTGAATCAGGTGTCTGGCAGCTGGGGCTGAAGGGGCAGCTGTGACTAACAAATGACCAGCCACACTAAATCTTTGCTGTAACAATTGATAGTGGTCAGTCAGCAGGGGCTGAAGATTAAGAAGAGGCCAGCATCAGAGGCAAAAATCTTCTGGGAAGTGTTTTCTCAGGGTCAACCCACAGAAGCTGTGATCCAGAGGGGCCAGTATATCATCATTAGTTGAACTTGGTAAAAGACATTTCAGATGTGAACTCTCAGCTGGTGCTCTGGCTAGATGCCACTGGCCACCTCCGCTCCGTCATCATCATCATCGTGGACTATCATTTTTCTGAAACCACATGAGAAATAATACCCTTTCTTCCGTAAGTTGCCTTCGTTTTAACACAGCCAATGGAAAGTTAACTGTAGTTCACAATCAGACTTTAATATCTTTCTCTTAAATCTGAAGGAACAAGTAAAGCTCAGACTCTTGAACACTTGCAACATGAAATCATAATGAGGCATGAAACAGAATGGAGGGGACACAAATTCACATTAGCCAGATGTGGTGGTTAATGCCTTTACTCCCAACACTTGGGAGGCAGGGACAGCGTAGTCGACCAAGTAAGTTCCAGGATAGCCAGGGATACAGAGAAACCCTGTCTCAAAAAATAGAAAGTACATATAATTTGGTGACACGACAAAACTAAGAAATGTTAGGAGCTATAGTCTGTGTATTTTTTTTAAACCTTATTTACTTATACCTTATTTACTTTTTCAAAACAATAATAGTTTGAGTTTTGCACACTGCTTTTATTTATTCTTCTCTGGAACACAGCCCAGGTTGTTTTTAAACTTTGGACCCTCTTGCTTCAGATGTTTGAATTTACAGGTATATGCAGTGCTTTTATTATATCAAATTACCACTGTCACAATAAACATATGAATTTTTAGAAAGTTTACAGTAAAAGCCTTTTTTTCTCCCACCTGCTCTTCAGATGGCATCTTTCCCTGTTGCTCAGGCATGCCTGCCGCAGGCTCCTGAGATGCTGGGACCATATCTGGCCCCTATAAAGCCACATTTCTGTTGACCTCAGAACTATACTGTACAGAGACCTTTATAATAGCTAACATTTATTGAGTGCTGAACATTTTCCTAAAATTGCTTAAATAACACTTAATTTGCATTGAAAGTGCAAACTATATTACATAGGTTCCATTACCCTGTTTTAAGTATCAGACAAGTCAGTTTATGGAATTCTATCTGAAAGTCCCGAGACTGAAAACCAGGCATTCTAGCTAAAGAGCTCATATTGCTTTTAATTATGTGAAACTAATAAGAACTCAACAAATTTAGGTTTCTGGAATCGTTTTGTTTTGAACAATCATTCTGGTTCTCATTTGCTTCTGAAATGTATTTATGAAGACGAATATGAAAGCACTATGTAACAAAAAACAATCAACAAGCAGTTAAAAGTGCTGGTTGCTCTTCCTGGGTTCAATTCCCAGCACCCACATGGCAGTTCACAACTCTAACTTCAGTTGCAGGGGATCCAACACTCTCTATAGACATACATGCAGACAAAACATCAATGCACATAAAATAAATGATAAAAGATCAATAGGAAGGAAAGAGATTGTGTCACAGCACAGAATAATTCCACAGCATATTAACCATATATTAAGTTTGAAGAGCACCAAGTAAGTAAAATGGCCTGCGTTGGCAGACTCAGACACAAACACAACTTTTAAAAAAATCCATCAACTCATTTGTTATACTTGTAGTATGTGCATAAAGATGTCATTGAAGGATTGAATAGAAACGTATGAAATCATTTGTTCATTTATTCATTAATGTCGTCAAATTCGGTATTCTATACACTATGATGTTTATTCCATTTTTCTTCTATTAGATTACATATTTATAAAAATATCCAACTTATTTTTAGGAAGAAATTAAATATTTCTGAAAAAGAATCATTTTATTACTGCTCTCTAACAACAACCCTGAAGAAACACTTTCAATCAACTAGATACTTCAACACCTTTGCTCAGTGCCGGCGTCTAAAGCTCAAGTTTACATGGTTCTGTACCACAGAACACTGCTTCACCCTGTTACATAGGATACAAACATTTTTGTAAGAAACATGTTTCTCTTTGTTACAGAACAATTTTTTTTTTTAACCCTTCCCAGCAATCACGGAAATATATTAAAAATGTAACCTTCAAAAGGCACACACACTTACACTTTCAATTCTTTATTGTCTTAAAATTGTACAGGTCCTTTACAATACAGAATTTTGTTATTTAAATGACCTCTAAATGTTAATGTACAATGAATATCTTTTTTTGAAACTCAACCATGAAATGTGAGTTCATCAATATGATTCTTTGAAACAGTCCTAAAATGCCGAGAAGTCTGAGTCCTGCACTTGAAAACAGCAGTGGTGCAGACTCTTCTTTCCTGGAAAGCCCAGATGACCTGTGTGAAAAGTGCTTTAGAAGATTGCTCGTTATTTATGGCTGATCTTAATTAAAGTCAGTCAGATTACACTTTTTTTTTTTGAAACAGTAAAGGGTATTTTAAAAAAATGAAAGATTTTGCTTTAGCAGTCTTCTGAGGCAAACTCAAAATTACGATTATCTGCATGCAATAATAACACTCCTCTTTAAATAGTTTGGAAGGATTTCTACATTTTATAAAGAAAGTGTTCAGAGTGCAAGGACTCTTGAGTTCACAGGAGGACAAATGCTGGTAACAACACTGGTATCTATTCAGCTAATGTTTATTAACAGGCAATTAATGAGGCTAGTCACAAGCCATAGTGCAGGCTCCGCCCTTGGAGAACATCTAGTTTGGTCCGCATTTCTAGTTATTTGGGTGGAAACAAAACAAAACCATTTCAATTCAGTCAAGATTTTTAATAAATTTATTGTTCCTAAGATGTAGCCACTTAAAAGGTTAAGTGCAGTTCACCAATGAAGTAATATCACCATGTTGACTTTTGTAAAAAAGGATGGCCAGTTGTTTTTGGAGTGATTTATGAGCACTGGAGGACAAATCAAAAATGGTATCATATGAAGATATTTCTTTTGTGGCTATACTTTCTTATTCCATGACACAGCTTTCACTCTGTAAAACTTTGTCCCCAAAGGAACTTTAAATCTGTTTTGTGCCTAAGAAGGAAAGAAAAAAAGGGAAACCGAATGAGTCAAATTATACAAGTATCCTTCTACCATACTGCTTACAGCTTGAGTATTGGGGAGGGCATGAAGTAGTCTTTATATCAAACTACAAAAGATGATCTTAACCAAGGGAGAATATGTGTATGTGGGGAGCGGGGTGGGAGAGTGCTGTAGCTACCCCCTTCCTAATTACCCTGGATGCCCTGGAACTCACTATGCAGACTAGATTGCTTTCAAACTTCCTTCCCCTGCCCTGAAAAGGCTAGAATGATAGGTGCATATATTCATAGTTTAGGATGGCTTGGAACTGTTGATCCTGCGCTTCTCAAGTGCTTTGCTTATAGGTATACTAGAATCCTGGCTTGTCAGTTTCATCTTAGCCTCTAAATTAAAGACTTGAGAGCATCTTTCATCAATGAGGTACCAGATGAAAAGCAGTACAGACCAACTCTACATGGAGTTCACTGCTGCAAGCAATTATGCAGTGTGCTTTCAACCTGAGTTACACTAGCTGCTCTCCTTTGTAGGTGAATGAACTGCTGTCAATCTACCTCTTATATCTAAGGTAATAGCTCTAAGTGAGCAAAAATCTGAAAATACTAGTAACCATTTCCATATAAAAAAAAATTCCCAGGTTTACTATTACAGGGTACAGTTCTTACCTTTTTGGCTTGACAGTATTCCTTTTCCATTACTTTTCCCAGGACCCAGGGTCTTCTAGATGCACCTGAAGCTAATGAACAAATTGTTAATTTATTTTTTAAAGTCCATTCATGAAAAAAAAAAAAAAAAAAAAAAAAAAAACCAAAATTTCAGAATCAAAACAGTATACCACTGAAATATATTTTTTTTTTTTTTTACTGAAGAAAAAAATAATTGGTGCTTTCCAACATATAAGTATGTATGCTTTTTAAAATACTCACTACTCAAGAAATGCTAGCAATCTAAGTAGGAGTCATGAGCCAATAACTAACTTGACACTGCCACCTACTGAATGAACTATGATGATGACCTGTTTCTCAAAGTGGTAAAACACACTTACTTCTAGGGTCTAAATAAACCAGATCTCTGAGTGGCAGCCCTTGAGTGCGGGTTGGAACCTGCAACCACAGTGCCTAGCACAGCAATGTTAAAAGGACTGGGACTCAATAAGCAATTAATAACAGCAAAAATAAAAATAAAAAAAATTAAGTCTACAAGTAGACTTCCTGTGAAGAGAGACCTAGAACAGTGGAGAAGTGGAGAGTACAAGAACACTGATGAACATTAAAATTCATTAGAATAGCAGTGCACATTTTTGGATTTACATGTTTATAGATACACATAGGAAATAATTCAAGTAAGGCAAAATGTTATTCTTTATAGTTTATGAAGAATCATTTCATCTAAAAATGTAAAGAGCTGGGATATAACTTAGAGACAAGGCATTAGGTTTGATCCTCAGACTGTGAAAAACAAAATCCCACAAGTAAAGTTTAAACAAGTGAAACAGGAGCAAGGCCAGAGGAAAGGAAATGAAGCCAGCACTGGAGAGGTACAAAGAGATGGATCAGGAGTTCAAGATCAACCTTAGATTCAGAATAGTTTGAGACCAGTCTGGGATATATGAGACTTTGTGTCAAAAAGCCAAAAATGAGCAATAAGAAAACTGTTACCTCTCTCATGAATTCCAAGAGGAAAACAAAGTAAGCTGTGTGTTCGTCTTCCCACTGCTTGTGGCTACGTAACTGCTGTCCCATAGATATTCGGGACTACTCGTCTGCCACAAGCCAGGTGGAGTAGTCAGTGTCGCTGCCCAAGAAACACATCAGTTCCTATGGGTAAGCTGATTTCCGTTTTCCTTTCTTTGTTTTAAACACGGTTGCTCTGGGTAACCCTGGCTATCCTGAACATGCTCTGGCCTAGAACTCAGAGATCTGCCTACATCTGCTGAGACCAAATGCTGGCATTAAAGGCATACTCCACAATGCTTGCCTTGGTAAACTGATTTCTAAGCAGTTCTATTTAGTCGAAGAATTCCAGAATAGCTATTCTCCTCTCTGTGCACTCTTTAGTGATCTAACAAATAATGGGCATTGTTACTGGCATGTTTAACAAAGTTCATTGTTTCTACAAAACAAAACACCAAAAAACGATGATGATGATGATGTGACAAATCAATGAATACAATGAAACAAGGTAGGAAAACAAATCAGAAATAGTATAGGAAAGACACAACTACTTATTTCACCGATACTGGAAATATATCTGAGCAAATACGCATATACTAATTGTAAACAGAATGAACATGAGAATTCTGACAGTAATATTGCAATTACTAGAGGATATCATGTTTGAATACTTATGCAGTCTGAACTACAGTTGATCTACTATAAAACACTATATTCAAAACTAGAATTATCAATTAAATAAATAAAAATTATGTAGCTATTGTAGATTTCATTAAAAAAATAAGCAGATTTCCCTAATGACTTAATTTGTGTATATATAATACACATATAAGGGAGTAAATGTGTTTTTTAAGCTTTGTATCTTAGAACTATATGTGGCACTTACCTCCTTCTCCTGGTTTGAGATCCAGGGCAGGAAGAGATTCAGAATGCAGGAAATATAAAGTAGGACTGACAGTGAACAACACATAGTTGTCATGCCGCTCATCTAGGATGATGAGGACCAAATCTCCCACCTGAAAACTAAGGAGAGGTAGGTTATTGTCCTAGAGAGACATCACACATGCCATACAGACGAGAACATCCTGCTGGTGCTGGTCTGTGGGTTCTGTACCACTGGATTCAACCAATGATTCAGGCCTAACTGCTAGGAAAACGAAGCCTGTTTCTGCACGGAGATGTTCACAGAAGTTTCCTTTGTCAATACACCATGTGATAATACACCGTGATAACACTATTTGTGATGCATTTTGTTAAGTGTTGTAAGCAACGTAGAGATGAACTAACGTAGATGGGATGTGCATAGGTCACACACAAATACTGTACAATTAAAAGGAACTCGAGGAGGCTGGGAAGCTGTCTCACTGGGTAGAGGAACCTGCTGACAGACCTGTACATTTGAGTTCCATCTCGGGAACCCAATGGTGGGGACAAATCTACTGCAGACTGTCCCCTGACCTTCACACATATTCTGTGATGCATACCCACTGAAGTGGCTTGCTGGTCCCTGCAAGCCTCTTTCATTCAACATATAGTATGTTGAAAGCATACTACACTGCCAGCATCTTTTAGAGGATAAAAATTTCCTTAATGAATATTACATTATCTAATTAAAGAAAAAAAATTTGCATGGAGTTGAAAAAAATACATAGTCACAGGATAAATTTTCCCCCAATCTTTCATTTTATACCAAGAAACATCCCTGGAATTTGAGTTCTTAAATGTGACACTCAACATTTCAAAAGAAAAAGCAACTGAACTAAATCCATGTGCTTATCAGGCCTCAGAAAGCCACAGTACAGATCTTAAGGAGCAGATGAAGAAACAGTTATAATTGCTTTCATGCACACTTAACTAGTATCTACCTCTCAAAACGTGCTCAAAATATTAACAGGTTCTGAAGATCAGCCTCAGATTTCAGTTACCAGGGTAATTTTATGTGCTATGTCCTCTACATGACAAAGTCAGCTATGGAGCAAAAGTTTTCTCCTTCCCTTTTTTGAAAGAGGGTCTTGCTATGTGGCATAGGTTGCCCTTTGACTTGTAATCTTGCCTTCACTTTTTCAGCACTGAGACTACAGGTAGATGCCATGAGCATAGTCTGTGAAGAGTTTTAAATATGCTACTATGATAGGTAAGCATCGTTCTGACTCAACACCAAAAGCTAATATATTAAAAGGAGGTAAAAAGTCTGTTGAGGCACTTATGTTAAGCTCTGATTTCTTTAAAGACCAGTGATTTGATACATAGCCAGTTAAGCAGAGAGCCATCATGTTATTTCGTCACCTAGAGAAGATAAAGCTGGGACACTAGGGCCAGAACAGCAGGAATTTGAGAATCCTAAAAAACCTGACACAAATTTAAAAAACTTCAAATTAATGAACAACAACAACAAAACAAAACAAACAAACAAAAAAAACTACTATACATAAAATAAGGGTCTTCACAAATATTTAATCCAGAAGACGGATACTGTGATTCACCCCCTTTAATCCTAACATTTGAGGCAGCAGGGCAAGAAGATGGTATGCTGCAGACCAGGCTAGATTGTGAGGTTCTTGTCTTAAGAAAATCAAGTAAGTATATAAAGTTCAGTAATTCCTGCTCGGCAGGCCAGGGTTCATGAGTTTTTATGATTGCTTTTCTTTATTACTCCAAAGCTGCTGCCAAATAACCCAGGTGAGAAACAATTGCTTTTATGTGTTAATTTGGTCTAGGAAAGCTAAATGTTAAAACTGTTCAACAGATAAAAATTTCAAAGTATTCTCTGAATTTATAGCACATAAAATAAACAGAAAACAGAGGAAAGCATAGCAACCTAAAAATCAAGATCTTCTACTTTGAAATGAGGACTTAAGAAGATACAGATGTTTTCAGAATGGACAGCAGCTGAAATGTTAGCTAGCATCAAGAAAAGCTTCAACGGTTTTTGTGTGAATGGCGGAACTCTAATGGAATGACTCAGAACACAGTCCGCAAGGATACCTGTGGAAAACTCCGCTTTCCAATGAGCTTTTATCCTACCATTATGCACACGGCACTTGGCTCAATGAGCATGAAGCTAATGATCACTGTGACAAGACATTTTCATTAATTAACAATTTGAGTCAAAACCCACAAAACAAAAATGAGATACTTATAGTAAAAATAAGATACTTACTCTCTAATGGCTATTTTTTCAGAATGCCTTGGAGATACTGAGGACAAGCTCTGAGACATCTGGGACAAAACAAATGAACAAACAAACAAACAACAAAAAAAAAATGAGTTGCACATATTTAAAGTTCTGTACTCACCAGAAAGGTCTGGTGTTCCACACGTTTTAATCTATGTTCAAGCTGAAAAGTCCTCATTTATGTTAATATTTATGTTCATTAACTTAACACTGAAATCTAAATTTTGTGCACTAAGTTTCATATACTCCATTCCAAACACTATCTGGTACAAAGGTAGAGAACTGATAACACAATTATCTGACTAGGACGGCCTAAAACTAACAGCTTTCAGAGACTTGATAGAATTAACCAGAAAATAACATATTCTATAAGTTAAAACTGATCAGCCATTTCTCACACATGTTCAATTTTATTCAAATGTTTTAAAAGCTCACTCTACAAGAAAGGATCTAGGTTTAGAGAACAGCACGTAAGTACGTCTGTGTGAGGACAGTGAACGTGTGGCCACTAGGTCTAGCAGCACGTGCTAGGTCTCTGGGCCATGTGGAAGCACTTCTACGTCTCTGGTGCCTGCTTTTGTAGGTGCTAGAACAAAGCAGTTTAAAATTCTTGAACTCAACTGTCTTATATAAGCACAACAACAAAGTACTACTAAAAATTTTGGCCAAATAGGGCTTATAAATTCCTTTGGGACACCACATTAAAAAATGTGTTTGGTGACATCATCTGATGTCACAGGCACTCTTCTTTAAAACCTTCATTAGTAGTGCTGTCAGTATAGAACATCTAATTTTTGTTGTTTATGTGAAGACAAAAGAAAAAAGCAGAGGCTGGCAATGGTGGCACATATCCAGCTGCAACCACCACACTCTGGAGGTAGGAGTATACACTCCATGCCAACTACAGAGAGATCCTGTCTCAAAAACAAAAGAAAAGAGAGGAGATGCTTCACTGCTCATTATATTTAACTGTTTGTTTCTATGTTTGATTTTGAGACAGGGTCTCTCTATGTAGACCCACTATCCTGGAACTCTCTAGATAAACCAGGCTGGCGCTGAACTCTATCTGTCTCTGCCTCACGAGTGCTGGATTAATGGGTGGGTGTCACTACACTCGGTTCATGGTTACTTGTTAAAATAATCAATTGCAGGGGCCAGGGAAATGGCTCAGTGGGTAAAAGTGCTTGTTGCATAAGCCCTGATAACCCAATAAGTACAATCCTTAGAACCATGGCGGAAGAGAGAACTTTCAAAAGTTGACTTTTTACCTCCAAATATGTACTGTGATATGTGGGTATCTGCATGAAAAGTATTTTAATTTAAAAGTATTTCAATTTAAAAGGCGGGACCTGGGTTGATGCCCCAGGTCCCGCCTCTGAGAAAAAGGTATCTGACGGGTCTGATGCTCTTTGGGTGGATGACACCTAAATGAACATCGGTACAAAGTCCCAATTTATTTCTAATATCAGAGATCAGACCTCTACTCTTGCCTGATGCGTCTAAAACAAAAAGGGGGAACTGTAGAGAGCTGCGGAATGCTATGCCTTAAAGATGGAGCTGGTTTCCGCCTTCCGCCTTCCACCTTCCCGATGGTGAGTGCTCTCTGTCACGAACAATTCCACATTTGGCTAAGGCTGAGGATCTGGCTTACTTCCATGTATGTGGACCTATCTGCATTGCCCACGTGGCACGCCTGGGTTGGCTACCCAGAGGCTATTTAAGCTGTGGGCTGGCTTTCCCCAGGGTCTGAGGATTGTTCAAGGTTCCTGAATAAACTGCATTGAAAAAAAAAAAAAGAAGTAATGGCAAAAAATGTCTATACATATTCAGCACAAGCACAACTTTTATAAAATACTTTTGATCTTTAGTCACTTAACCCTGTGGGTGCTGCCTGCAGTTATCGAGGGCAGACTGTATAGATGTCCGTATTGTTAGTGGCATAAATATGGGTGATATGTGCTTGTGTGAAATGAATCCACATATGTAAACGTGTCAAGAGTACAGTGGAGTGGTCAGTATTCCCTGTCTTCAGCCATGACTCTGTTACTTGGATATATGTTCCCTTTTACTTATTTTATTGCAGTTTTGTCATTAGCATACAAGACATTAGATTAAAACATTTTTGAACGAAGTGAAAAAAAAAAAAAGAAAAAGCACTAAACATAAGCCTGAAATTACTTGTTTCCTTTAAAATATTCAATTATTTTAGGTGCTAAGAATACAACTGCTGTATTAAAACATGACTAAAGTGGGTTACTGGAGGAATGTCCAAGTCAGGACATAGCCAGTTATCTTTACTTACAAGATTCATCAGAGTAAATGTCAATGTTCAACAGGTTACAAAACATTCCTAACTCATGAGTTAAACACACAAAAGATTACAAGTATAAATATGAAATCAGAATAGCAGTTTTCTTAATAATACTATATTTTCATTTTTTTTTCTAAATATCATAGTAAGGTAGTCAGTCTACTTGGCTAAATTCTCACCAGAATATATTATCTTCAAGTCAAGAAGGACAGAACAGAGCCTAGGGAGATAGCTTAGTGGTTAAGAGTACTTGCTGTTCTTACAGAGGATTTGAGTTCAGTCCCAGCAGCCACATGATGGGTCACAACTATCCATATGCACTCACAGGGTGCATGTACACACACTCTCACATGCATACGCAAACACACGCACACAGAAACACACACACACATTCACACACACACCAGGGAAGACATTCATGTACATAGAGCAAATACATCTAGAAAATAAGGGGGGTGTGATTCTACAATCAGCCAAAATAGCAACTGTAACCTGACTCCATCCCTTGAGAGCCAGTGATGACCAATGTGCAAAATGGCTTAACAAACACTTGTATAAATAAATCACACACATTCTAGGCTCACAAGATGACATAACAGGTTAAAGGCACTTGCCACCAAGCCTGATGACCTGATTTCAATCCCTAGGCCCACGTGGTAGGTAGCAAAAACATTAGTTTGGGTAGTTGTCCTACAGTTTCCATACTGGCACCATGGGTGGCACACATGCTCTCTTCTCTGCTTGAAAGTACAAAAAAAATTTAGAAAACTGTATCCTTCAAGTACATGATGTCTATAGCAAAATACTAAATTTTTTTTTTTAAAAAAAAAAGAAACATAATGAGAAAACTCTTACCAGTCTCTGATTTAACCGCTTGTTTTCTTCTTCTTTCAACTGCAGTGTCTACAGGTAATAAACAGACCTCCCGTTTATCCTTCAATGATTAGTGAGGTTCTTACATTCAAACTGAGCATGTGTCAGGGACATCTATTCTAAGTATTCTGATCACTAACCACTTTGTTTAGTGTCCTAAACAAGAACTTAGGACACTAAGACTTGCTTCCTTAAGTTTTCAAATTTTGTCATTATCTATGTAATGTATTAATACACGATAAATACCTGCAATTATCCCCCCCCCCAAACTTGCTAGTTCAGAGGTGGAACCTACATTTGCAATGTATTGCTATATCTTGTGTGAGTCTAAGAAGCTTAGTCACAAAACAAGAACAAAATGGCTAATACATTTGAGCAAATTTAGACACATGGATTATTGTCACACCCAGATCTAAGCTTATACAGAAAAGAGACAACTGGTAAAAGTTCTTCATGAGCCAAAGAATCAAACTAGTTATATTGAGGGTTCATTCTGTTTTCAAAGTACTTTTGACTCATAAAAAATTGTCAATTTTTTTTTTTTTAATCTTTGGTGTGTTTGTGTGGTCTGTGTCTATGTTTCTGTGGTCTATGTGTGTGTATACAATTCTTGCACGTAAGTGGAAGGAAGCCCCTTACTGCCAACTTTGTCTTGCTCATTTCATTTAATATTTATTAAAAACTTCAATTTTCATTACTTCTTATGTTCTTGTTTATCTCGAAAAATTTACTCTTGCTTTAAAATAAATGTATTGATATTACGCTGTTGATTTCTGAGCTGTTATTAAGTAAAGCCATTATTTTGTATACTTATTTTATAAAATGTATCCTTTCTGCCTTCTATAGATGTCAATCACTGTGGAAGTTACATAGTGAGACCTGATCCCACAACTTCTCAGCCACTAGGAGCACAAGCAATAGGACTTTTCAAAAACACTAACCATAGAAAGTCTTAAATGTTTTCCACCTCATCGCATTAAATACTTCACAAACAATCCACTCACCCGCTCCAGAAGCATGATCCTCTGCTTCTCTTCAGATAGCATATTTTCTCTGAAAGTCAGAGAATGGCTGTTTTTAAAGTTCAAGCACTTCCATAGAATGTACACTCTGAATTCTACATTTATCAACAAGATTTCAGAAGCTTAGCCAGGCATAGTAGTGCATGCCTTTAATCTCAGCAGCACTTGGGAGACGGAAGCAGGCACATCTTGGTGAGTTCAAGGCCAGCCTGGTCTACATAGACTACATAGGAAGAACCAGTCTCAAACAAACAAACAAACAAACAAAAAATGCTTAGAGGCTTAAAACTAATTCAGATAACTTTAGTAGAGTAAGAGCTTATAAGTTTGTACTAAATTTTCAAAAGTAGCCCATATATATATATGATATTGGTAGTCTATATTCAGACTTAGACACTTCACAAAATTAAAACTTTGCATATTTATCTAGATAATTTCTTCAAAATTCATACTTTCCCAGATTAAACACTCTTTTCTTTACCTGAATTCATTTTGAAAGAAATGTGTATGAAGTTACATAGCTCTCTCCAAATATTTTATTGATTACAGTTGGCTTTAGATCCTTTTCTTTACTTCAGAATAGTCCAATGTCTACTTGAACATCAGTATCTATACATCTAAATAAAGGTGTGTTAAATTTTCCAACACAGGGCTCTTCCCAGAGCCTCATACTCCAACCAAGTACCATGCATGGAGATAACCTAGAACCTCTGCACAGATGTAGCCCATAGCAGTCCAGTGTCCAAATGGGTTACATAGTAATGGGAAGAGAGATTGTCTCTGACATAATCTGATTGGCCTGCTCTTTGATCACCTCCCCCTGAGGGGGGAGCAGCCTTACCAGGCCACAGAAGATGACATTGCAGCCACTCCTGATGAGATCTGATAGACTAAGATCAGAAGGAGAGGAGGACCTCCCCTATCAGTGGACTTGGGGAGGGGCACGTATGAAGAAGGGGGTGGGAGGATGGGATCGGGAGGGGAGGAGAGAGGGGCTTATGGGGGGATACAAAGTGAATAAAGTGTAATTAATTTAAAAAAAGAATAGTAAAAATAAATAAAATTTTCCAGTTGTAGAAACTCATTATTTTGTTAATAACAAAAGTGGGGAAAACTGTCAAATTTTATTTTATTTTTTTTTTATTTTTGGTGTGCATGTGTGGTCTATGCATACCACATATTTGAATGGATGTGTGCAAGTGTGAAAAGCAGAGGTCAACACCCAGAGTCTTCGTTGAGATTGCTTACTACCTTTTTTGAGCTCCTTAATTTTGCTAGAATAACTGGCCAATGAGCTCTGAGCATCTGCCTGCCTCTCCACCCACACCACCATAAGGCTGGGGTGATAGATGCATGCTCTCAGTGTGCCAAAACCCGGCGGCAGAGCAAGGAACAGTTCTTGAGTAGGGAGTGAGGACTGAAAGAAAAATTGATAAACCAACACACTACACATGGGATCTTTCTGAGAGGGCTCTAGGAGAAAGCAGCCGCCTTGCTTCATTCCAGTAATCCCTTTTTTAAGTCAGAGCAAAAGCATCTCAGTACAATGAATGAATTCATAGGGAAGTCAAAACTTCTTTACCTTCACCACCTGCATATGTGACCCTTACACAAACAAAAGGTGTGACCTTGACAAGACATCCCACCTGCTGTCTTTTTTTTTTTCTATATTGTTTTGCCTTAACTGCCTCTCCTGTGCACAGAAGACAGCTGGATTTATTTCTCCCTGGAGGTTATGTTTCTGCTCTGCATTAATCTCTATCATTTATGACTTCTAATACCACATTCTCTTAGGCTGAGAACAATTAGTGAATTTTCTAATTTAATGGAATAGCTCTACAACCTTTTTATTTTATTTATTTATTTATTTTTGAGGTGGCCTCAGCTTTATTGTTCAGGCAGGGTTTGAACTTACTCTGTAGCCCAAGCAGAGCTTTAACTTGTGATCCTCCTGCCTTGCTTAGGATCCTTCAAAGCTGAGATTACAGGACTGTCACACCAGGCTCAGGCTCAGGCTCAGTGTGGCACTGATGAATTTAAAAATCTCTGATGAATTCAATGGAAGATAGACCTACTTACTGGACAGACATGGTGCTTGTCTCCATTGCTGAATCCACTTTTCCTTCATCTACTGTCTCCATGGCTGATCTTTCTGTCTCACCTGAGAGCTCAGGTGCACAAGCTCCATAAAGCTCTGGGGCTGCAGCCATAGGTGCTGAGGGAATGAAACTGCTCGTGCGCAGTTTACTCACTTCTTCTTCAAGCTTTTTCTTCTCTTCAAGCAAACGAGCTCGATCCTCAGACAGTGACTCTATCAAATCTAAGACCCCAAATTCAAAACAGGATTAATTACTGAAAATATTGCACAAATATTTTTAAAATCATATTGTAAGATAACACTAACCTTTATCCCGCTCTTGTTGCTGCATTGTACTTTTTAACTTATCACTAAGATCATTTATTATATTTTCTTTCTTCATTTTCTCCCTTGTTAAGACTGTGTTGAAATTGGTCTGAAACAACAGTAAAAGTCAATTATCTGCAAATACTTAGCAGCCAATGAAATGCAAATAAGGTTGCAACAAGTACTCTTTTATGAGGTACATTTATGGAGTCACGTGACTATGCAAAAATGGCATGTGTTCCAGTACAGGTTATATTTTCTTGGTTTGAACTTACTATCTTGAAAACAAATTTTATTTTCTCATTGTTGCCTGTATTGTTAGAAGAAAGGCATTAGCAAAGCTTGAGTTTTAGGGAAAGAAGTAAAATAACAATTTAAGAATGCTGTTATATACTTGGCTTTTTCTTTAGGTAATTTTCCTTCCTCTGAAATTTTTCATCTTTGGCTAGCTCTTGATTACCACAGTAGTGTGTGATTCTGTTTCTCCCTTATTTATTTGAGCATGTGCAATGGCCTCTGGACTTCTATAGTGACTAGACTTATTACTCTTAGCTTTTACCAACTCCCATTGCATGAAGTTCACATGTCCAATTGCCTAGAGGGATCTTGTAAGACAGTTGGCAATTTTAGTTGCAGTTTCATTTACAAAGGATATTAAGCTTGTTAAACATTTCATTTCATTTATGGCATTTCATTAAATATAGTAATACATTAAAATATAACAAATACATACATGAGAAAATGATCTAACCTGATTGTTTTATCTGCTTAGTACTTTTCCAAAACCTTTTAGAAATCCATGAATAGCAACAGAAAGATTTAACAGGAAAATTATTTGAAAGTTTCAGACAGAAATCTAACAATAAACAACAAACTAAAACATAGTTTCTGGCTAGTAAGCACGCTGATAGAACCCTCAAAGGGAATGCAGCTTAGTACTACATTATTTCTTGTTATATATATAAAAGCAAATTAACCATTATTTATTTTCATGACTTTTGCTATTTCTATAATATGAAATGGATTAAGATGATAATCATAATTCTTAACAAACTTATAATAAGCAAAAGCCAGTGGTGAGAAGCAACTCGTGCTTTACTTCATATTGTCAAGCAGCTTAGAAGTCATCTCTCAAGCCAGGAGTGGTGGCGCACGCCTGTAGTCCCCGCACTTGGGAGGCAAAGGCAGGTGAGCCTGGTCTACAAAGGTAAGTCTGGAACAGCCAAGGCTACAACCCAAAAAAGAAGTCATCTTCCTAGTAGTTTTTCTTTTTTTTAACAAAGTTTTAAACTTTGGAAAACTTGAATAATTAATAATGATTAATTTGCGTAAGTTGTTAGTTTCAGACTTTTTAATTCAGTCAGTTAATTTAGCCCCTAATTCATTACGGAAATCTGAAATTGAGTATGTTTTCGTAAAAGAGCACAGTGAAAATACTGCAGAGGAAGAGCCCCAATTTTATGTGAAAGGAGTTGTACAAAAGAAGCTTTAAGGTCATACTTTCAAAAGCAGATTCCATGTCTACATGAGTTGATAATTCTTCCATAAACTGCTAGGTACATTCATGTGACAAATTATTGTTACATTTTCTTTTTTAAGTAAATGCTTTTATCATGAAAAAGGTCAAGCAAACATTAAGAAAGTCATGTAATGGAAACACAAATAACATACATGAGCACCCTCAGCTGTATCAACAAGAACTAGCTTGGCTAACTTCTATCCAGCATTCTCAGATCTCAAACACACCTGCTGTTCAGCAATCAAAGATGTTCGGACATTTTGCATTTCTTCATTCTTTCTTTTTTCTTGTTCTTCGAGTTGTTCCAGAAACTTAGCTTTTTCTTCCTGAAGCTTCTCTTGAAGTTCAGCAACTAAGCTTAAAGACTCTTCTCTGGCTGATTCAAAAGTGGAACTTAAAATTGAAAAGAGACTTTTAAGAAACAATTATGCATATAATCACAATATATCAAATATCACAGGTTATTATTAATCTCCCAGAAACCCAAGATAATGAGAAACATTATTTCTGTGTGAACGCCATCTTTCTGGCTAAAAAGTAAACTAGGAAAGCTGTGGTATCTGAAGCAACATGGCTAATGACAGCAATGAACATGGTATAAACAGGGCTTCCACTAGCACCTAGGAAACCAATGTACTTCTTGTGTACTCCAAGATTCAGCTTTTCTAGCCCTATAAACTGAAAAGGAACCAAATGCCTGGTGACTTCTGAGAAGGAAAATTTTATTTTCCATAAAATAGATTCTGGCTCATGAATACCTAATAAATAAATATATGAAGTTAAAACAGAATTCTTCACACAAAAGAAAATCTGTATTTCTTCACTGATTCATTTTAGTCAAAACTTGTTACTCTTTAGCAAGGCAGCAGAGATGAAAATGGCCAAGTGAGGCAAAAACAGCCCCAGGTGAATGATTATACTCTGGTCATTAATCTTAAATATTAATTTGCTTTCAACCTTTAAAACATTCCTAAATACTGCCTTCATCATCCTTAGTGATGCAGAAGCAGAAAGATACACATGGTATATACTCACTTTTAAGCGGATATTAGCCATATAATATAGGATAAACATACTAAAATCTATAGTCCTAAAGAAGCTAAACAACAAGGAGGTCCCTAGGAAAGATGCTTGAGTCTCACTCAGAAGGATAGACAAACAGGATAGACATCGAAAGTAGGAGAAGACAGGGAACAGGATATGAGCCTTCCACAGCAGACCTCTGAAAGACTACCCAGTAGGGTATCGAAGTAGAGGCTAAAACTCATGGTCAAACTTTGGGCACAGAGCAGAAAATCTTATGGAAGAAGGGGGAGATAGAAAGACCTGGAGGGGATAGGAATTCCACAAGGAGACCAACAAAGCCAAAAAATTTGGGTCCAGGGGAACCTACAGAGACTGATACTCCAACAATGGACCATGCATAGAGAGGACTTTAGACCCCAGCCCATAGCTCAGTTTCCATGTGGCTTCCCTAGTAAGGGAAGCAAGGGCTGTCTCTGACATGAACTCAGTGGCTGGCCTTTTGATCATCTCCTCCTAGGGAGTGCTCCCTTGCCAGGCCAGAGGAAGATGATGCAGCCAGTCTTGATAAGACCTGATAGGCTAAGGTCAGATAGAAGGGAAAGAGCACTGCCCCTTTCAGTGGACCAGGGGAGGGGCATAGAGGGAGGAGGTGGAGGGAGGGGGCTACAAAATGAAGGAGGGAGCTACAACGTGAAGGAGGGAGCTGGGCTACAAAGTGAATAAATTGTAATAAATAATAAAAAAAAATAAAAAATGTTGAAACAAACCAGGTATGGCAGTTCATGTTTATAATCCCAGCACTCAAGTTTTCTCCAAGCTTTCTTACCCAAGACAGCCTGCGCTTCATACATTATTAACTGAACCTGGGCTACATGGCAAGACACTGTCTCAAAACTCTCTCTACTCAAGTGTTAAAACATGCCACAACAAAATATAGGCTGTTTTGTCACTATTAGAGAATAAACTTTCAGCATGCATTTGCTAGATTTTAAAAGACACTGGAATGTTTTTGGTATAGAGGTACATTTTTATACAGGATTTTTGGTTAAAAAGATTGCTCATGCTTAGTTTTTTATTATAATTACAGTGGCAATGTACAATTAATACCAGAATAACTAAAATTACTCAGAAAATCAATGGGAATCTTTTATCCATACATCCAAATTTTTTTTAAATAATTTTTTTTTATTTTTTTTTATCAGTTACATTTTATTAACTCTGTATCCCAGCCGTGTCCCGATCCCTCATTCCCTCCCAGTCCCTCCCTCCCTCCCTCATCTCCTCCCTGCCCCTTTCCAAGTCCACTGATGGGGGGACCTCCTCCCCATTCATCTGATCCTGTTTTATCAGGCATCTTCTTTATCAGGACTGGCTGGCTGCAAAGCCCTCCTCTGTGGCCTAACAGGACTGCTCTTCCCTTCGGGGGTGGGGAGACCAAAGAGCCAGTCATTGAGTTCCTGTTAGAAATAGTCCCTGTTCCCCTCACTTTGGGAAACCAATTGGTTACTGAGCTACCACAGGCTACATCTGAGTGGAGGTTCTAGGTTATATCCATACATGGTCCTTGGTTGAATGTCAGTCTCAGAAAAGACCCTGTGCCCAGATATATTTGGTCCTTGTGGAGCTCCTACATACATCCAAATTTATAGATATAGAATCTGAACACTCAGGCAAATCTTCCTCCATAAGCACTTTGTGATGCAGTCTGATTTATGGCTGAGTGCAGAAATGGCACAATTTTCTACTTCATATAACACAACTAATTAAAAGGTAAAGGGGACTTATTTTGTTTCTCCTTTGTGGTGAAAGAAATGGGGCTATGCAAGTTAAAGAGTAATCAAAGCTAGGATGCAGTGGAAATATGTCTGAGAAACCCTGGAAGTGTAAATGAGAAAACATAATATAAAAAGGGATCAGAACTGTAACAGTGGATAAAACTAGGCATAGGCAGGGTCAACAGATAATCCTAATCAGCTAATGCAGTCCCTGAACAACTATCCTTACAGCTGGAAGATAAATGGCAGTAATTTATATATTCCAAATACATAAGGTCAAAGACAAATATAAGGTCAAAAACAGCTTAGTTAATAAAAGATAAATGGCAATAATTTAGAATATGGAGATTCAAAGCCACATTAGATAAGGAAGCAGAGCATTGTATGGAATGTACTGAAGTGGGGCTACAACTGGCAATGAACAGCCATACATTCAAATTTTACTATAAACAAACTACTTCTGTATGATACCATGATAAAGGAACAGAACACATGGCAAATACGGTTGAAAGAAAGGAAATTTGTATTACTAGGAATGACACAGTACAGTTCAAATTGTGTGACTGTGGCCATGTTTGTACAATGGCATACCTATCATTTCTAAGTGTTCTTCATCTTTGGATTTCCAGGTGCACTGTTTTAGGATAACTGCTGGGATAAGATGATACAGGTAGAAGAGATGATTCTAGTCAAGCAAGCATGTACAGTTATCATACTTTTTCTCTCTCTGAAAAGAGCCCATCATCCCTCAAAACAAAAAGACTGATTAGCACAATTATAGTACACAATGACCCAGAGGATTGGGAGGAAATAAAAGCTTAAGATACAGACACCAATTATTATCATGGGCTACAAAGAAGGATGTTTTGGACTGGCTGACCTCTACTTCACATCTGTTGCTGAGGATGACCATGCCCTTCTTTCTGCCTTCGCTGGTAGGGATAGAATCCAGGCTTTATTCTAGCTAGACAAGCACTCTATCCAAGAGATAGTTTCAAGGACCAGATCCCACATTTCCTGTTGGCTATTACCAGGATCCCAAGCTGACTGCCCGAAACCTGGATCAAACAACTAATATTAAAGGAAGATGAAAAGACTGGGCTCCTCTAAAAGTTGGTAAAATCAGCCCACCACCCATTTTGCAACTGAAGTCTTCCTAAAGCACCACCATAGCCATTATTTAACTTGTCTCATTGCTCTCTTGCTACAATGTTACAAATGAATAGTTTAAATACCCACAATCCTCAGATATTTATATACTGGCCCTCTATAAAGGGTGTAAAGCCATTCTACACCTGAAAGCTTCAGAATTCTAGCTGCAGAAGCCTGGAGGTAACAAATAGTTTCAGAGGATGGGCTTAATGGCTGTTTTCCTAACAGAACGGCATTTGTCTTTTTCATCTGACACGTGCATTGACGGAAATCCAGGCATCATAACAGAAATTAAGAACAGTAATACAGAACTATACCTCTGACACCCAATCCTTCACCATAAAGGGGGAGAAGGGAAGGTATTTTTCCTTGTTATAAAAAAATTTAATTCTTCCTTGAGTATGTATCATTTAAAATTGGAAATACTTATAAAGTTCTTTGACCACTAATGAAAGTATAATAAAATATGTATCTCATGTAAAAGTACATGTACAAATGTTGTGGGTATGTATTTAGCTGTCTGTATTTCAAAACATGTCAAATTTTGGAAAATCTATATAATTTAGTGAACTCGTGTTTCCCAAATGACCAATTTATGGTGCTCACAAAAATCACACACAAGTGAAGTATCTATTCAGTGTGCAAAACAGATTAATGTATGTGAAAATTATGTAAAGCTCACTGGCCGTTTCATGCTCCACAATGAAACCAATGAAAAATTAACACCTACTGTATTTTACTTTCATAAATATTACAGGAAGACTACTTAAATATTATTCTCCAAAATATATATTAATATAATGCTGTATTTTAGTTTCAACCAAAATATGCTGCTAAAATGGGTGGTCAAGTCATTCATACATACACACACCAAGAAGGGTTTTAAAATATATTTATGACTCATTACTACTACTTTTTTCATTTGTATAAATATATACCCATATGTCCAGAGTCAAGTAAAGATTTCTCAGGCACAAAGGTAGAAAACGTTAAAAAATTTCCCTAGTGGTCAGCTGGCATCAGCACATACAATGGATTGAATAAAGGCTTACTAAACCTGTATAAACAAAACAACAAATCCTTAATTGTGTGTTTGGAAATCTAAGTCGTCTAAAGAATTGTATTTTCCACTGAATTACGAGACCAGGCAACTCCACTTTGTTTCTTTAGACATCGGGGAGGGCACACTACAGCTAGTACGCTCCAGAACCCACTGTGGCTCACCACAGACATTATGTGTTGAGACTGTGTGCCATGGGGTTGCAGAGCTCTGGAAGAGGACCCAGGTTTGATTCCCAGCTCCGACATGGCAGTTTACAATCACCTCTAATTCCAGTCCCAAGGGATCTTCTTCTGAACTCTGAAGGCGCCAGGCTTACAAATGGTGTACTTTTACACGCGCAACCAAAGCATTCATACACACAAATTAAATCCTAAAGAACTGCTAAAAAACAACAAAGGTGTTGCTTGTCTCCCCTGCATTTAGGGAGGCAGAGGCAGGTGGTTCTCTATCCAGATCACCCTAGTCTCCAGGACAGCCAAGGCTACACAGAGAAACTGTTTCCAAAAAACCAAACTTGGCCACTGGGGTGGAGGCCAATTAGGAATACCTGCAGTTCTTACAGAAATTAGTTCCTAGGACCCACATGGTAGCACAGAACTCTCTCTAGCTCCAGGGGATCCACAAACCCTCTTCTGGCTTGTACAGACACACAGACATGGTACACAGACATACATGCAAGCAGAATACTAAAACTAAAAAGACCTTAAAACAAAAAGAAAGACTGTTAAGACTCGGGGCCAGTAAATCCTTCACCTGAGCTAACTACCCTACAATTTGTAGCTAAATAGACACAAAGCAACTTAGCAAAATCCCTATTTGTTTCCTCACTCATAAACAATAATATTATGGTCAAAAAAGACCAAGTAAAATCTAGAAGTCTTCTTCATATGAGCAGTGACAATTTCTTAACACATTCTTATTTAATCTATTGTGCTCTAAAGCTAGATGGCAAATGGAAAGTAGCCACGGGTTATGGTGAATTCTATCAAGGACTAACTCCAATGCAACTGTTATTTCAATATCACCTTGTTAGATTTAAACAGCAAGACTCCTACTAACTGGCAGGAAACTAGTGACTTTAGTGGCTCAGCCTCCCCATATAAGCTCCTAATAGTACAGGAACAGGAACCAAAACCTTCTGTTACAGTAAAAATGTTAACCTAATGATCTCTGTTCTAACTATTCAACTTTGGCAAAAGCAGTCACTGGCAACAAAGACTTAACTTACAAATTAGGCAAAGAAAATAATAATCTTGCAATAAAATGTAAATGTGCCCTCTCTAGATATCCTAGCATAGTATACTCAGCATACAAGTCAGGAGGGATGGGAATATCTTCCTGGTGAGATGAAATGAGGTAAATGAAGCCACTGTGTCAGAAAGCAAGGGTACTTCACCTCCCTTAGAAGAGGGATGATGTACCATACTGCTGCTGAAACTAAGGAGAAGATGGGGAAGCTGGAGGTGGGAGTATGTGATTTGAGAAAATGTACATGCTACCTATGAAGACAAATGGTGGACAGAGCCCCAGATTCCAGCCTGTCAATCCACGACATAAATCATCTGCTGTTTAATTTTAGGATTATATTAATTCTCTAGTCTTTTGTTAGAATCTGGTAAAAAGGAATTAAGAGTTTGACTTCAAATTTTCATTAGAAGCTGGCCTTACTGGACAGAAGTCTTAGTAGTTTACTAGTAATGACAAATGGTTTAGCCTCCACAAACAATTCTGTTTGTACTTCATTGTCTTAGAAAACACCCACCCACCCTCCAAAACAAAAATTCTAGTTGGCAGACATGCTGGTCTTCCTCCTCTTCTGGACATCATACTAAGTCTAACACATTTAAAGGCAATGGCTGGTTAAACCTCAATCAGGAAGGAACTACGTAGGCATGACACATGAAGGACACAATGGCCATGGATTGTGCAGGGTTAGTCTGACATGTTTCCTCTCCAAGGGACAAATATTGCTGGGTAAGCCTCTGAATTCTGGAGGTACCACATTCCCACCTGAGTACGTTGTTTTGAGCCACTTACCAAAAACTTATAAGCCATCCTATTTGTACATGGCCCAAAGCAAAACCCACTCTTTTAGTAGGTCTTGATGAGGATACAAGCTGCTTTATCCCTTAGGCCACACATCCTAATAGATACTTGTCATATGAATAGCAGAAATAAATGCATAGAAATTCACTGGGCACTAAAGAATAATCACAATTAAGATCCTAGAGTTTGTAAGTCAATATTTTCCATTCTGAAGTTATCATTAAGCTTTCTACTTGGTTTATGTACAGACTAAAAACAAGTCTCCTAAATTTCTATGAGAGACCATAGCTGCTCACCATGGGTACTGTCTATTAGTTACCTTTCTGTTGCTGTGATAAAACATTTTGAGCAAGGCAACTTCTAGACAGATTTTATTTTGGCTTATGGTTTGAGAATATAAGTCTTTCATAATGGGAGGGAAACTTGGCAGCAACCAGCAAACACGGTGGCTGGAAGGAGCAGTTGAATGCTCACATCCTCAACCACAAGCATGATGCAGAATGAACTGGAAATGGCAAAGGCTTTTAATCCAAAACCAGCTCGCAGTGATGTACTTTCTCCAGCAAGACTGCAGCACCTAAACCTCCCTAGTGCCACAAACTGGGCACCAGTTGTTCAAATGCCCAAGACTGTGGTATTCATTTCATATTCAAACCACTGTACTGTCTTAACTCATTAAAAGCACTATGCATAGCAGCACCCTTACCAAGCAGATAGAGATGTAAGTTTCTCCTACTTTGCCTTTTCTGTACTTATCAGTGGCATTCATAATGAGGGGAAAATTAGGGAAGCCTAACTCCCAATGATTCTGCATAAATGCTAACATCTTTCAAAAGCACAGGGCAAGCATCAAAGCCACACTGATGAGCTGCAGCAGAACAGAAGGGAAGGGCAATCTTTTCAAAGGCACAGTTATAAAATCATGCAGAACATTTAAGGTAAATAAAAGGAGAAAAGTGAAGGAGTGTGGATCTATAATGATTCGAGGCTGGGTAAAGAATTTTCCAGACAGTGGACTTAGAAGGAAATTAGAGTAATTTGGTGACAAAGCTATTCATAGTGGCACAAGACTGTAATTCAAGCACACAGGAAGTTAAGGCAAGATGTTGAGTTCAAGGATAGACTGGACTATATAATGAAACCCTATATTCCTCTAATTCCCCCCACCCCCAAAAGCTGGTGATGAGAAACTTGTGAAAGTAGGGGCTAGAGATAGTTCAGTATTACAACTGATTGCCTGGCATGTTGTAAGCTTTAGTTCAGTTCTCAGTATTGAAGGGGCCAGGAATGAGATGGGAGGGGGACTTTGCGGAATGATATGGATATATTGCTCAAGTTGAGAATGGGATGTGAATGCCTTTAAGTCCTCAGCAAGGAACCTCTTAGGAATTACATTTCAATAATTCAGCAAAACTCACCCAGTCATCTGATGACAGGCTGAGCACACTGGACATCAATTAAAATGAAAACAACAACAAATACTAATCTGTCTCCACAAGGCCAGTCATTCTCCACATGGACTGAATTTTTATACTAAACCCTATTTCTGCCCAGACTATTGTTCTTCTACTTTAAAAAAAAAAAAATCTGTTTTCAACTAAGGACATTTTTAGACAAAGACTTGTATCCTTAGTCTCGTACCTATATAAGCCTTGGCTCTTATGTTAATTCCTAAAGCAGTTAGCCTGATACAACTGTGGTCCAATCTACTGATGACCATAGTAGAGAAGAGTGCCATTTTGCAAGGATGAGGTAAAGTCCAAACGTAGTAGTGCTCAGAGCCAGAGACCACTTTGTGACAATTTTCCCAGCTATATGTCACAAAAAAGGAACTTAAAACTGGTATAAATATTAATCTAAAGAAAAGCAGCAGATTTTTGGCCTATGCTTAAGAGAAGTAATTTAGTTCTCCAGAAAGCAATTCTTGGTGGTGAGACAGTTAAGTGGGTAAAGTGCCTCCCATACAAGGATGCTGAAACTACATAAAGCCACGTGTGGTAGTAGAGCTCTGTACGCCAAGCACACCTATTGGCAACCTGGGAGGTGTAAACAGAAGAGCCCTTGGAGGCTTGCAGGACTGCTAGTCTAAGCATTCAGCAGTGCATGGTAACAAGTAAAGAGGCCGTGTTTCAAACAAGGCTGTCCTTTGATCTCTACACATACAGCGTAATAGAAATGACCACCTTCCTCAAACATTTCCTGAGTTATGTTACCACTTTAGCCCCTGAGGGGCCCTGACAATGCTGAACCAATAAGTAAAAATGCAGTCTGCTATATTGCTGATTTAACTTCATACTGTCTGACAGAATAAGGATAGAAAAGACTATTAATGTAACAGATTTTTCTACGTTGTCTCTAGGCAATACCATGTCTAGTAATGGAGGGAAAAAATGAAATTAATGAAAAACAAGGTATAATAATCATAGTTACCCTGCATTTTTTTTTCAGCTTTTAATGTATAGAATTTCGGTGATTGTGAAAGGACAAAAAGAAATAGAAACAAATGTCTAATCAAGAAAGGATAGAATAATGTCAATTTGAGTCTTACCTTTGAAAAGAGAAAGGATAAGAAAATCTCAGGAATATGTGGGACAGAAGCTGCATCACGTGAAACAAACTTGGTATTAATTAAAATGTTTTTATTTAGACAGTCAATAAGGGTAAGTAAATAAGTACATCTGACTATACTAAGTTTTAAAACAGGGTACAATACCAGACTGTTCCCCCACAGCACTGCTACCACCTCTTTTGTACTCTCTTACATACTTCAGGGCAAAGACTCTACATTTCCCACATTCCCTTGAAGAGCTTCAAGTATGCTAATAAACGAACACCTGCAAGGTTTGGAGGACAGAAGAGAGGCCCAGTCCTATTCCCCAGCTGGGCCTATTCCCCAGAAGTGTTTGTAGCCAGCTACCTCACAGTAACCTCCTGACAAGTAACTGAGAACTACTCATTTTCTGCTGCAGAGAAAGCCAACAGTTGACGATTTTGATTTTGAGGTTCTTGAGTACTGTGGCAGCTCCCCAGTGAGCCAGAGAGTCAACTTTGATGAGGGCTTTCAGAGTCAGTCTTCTTGGTAGTTCATGAGAGCTTGACACACACACACTAAACATTAGGCTCTTTTATACTCCAACCTTGACAACCGTCCTTGTCAAGCTTGCACTGCTCAACTGTAGCACGTAGTTTGATAATTCAGTCTGGAGAAAATTCCCCACTCCTGTTATCTGATCTCTTTCAATATTGGATCAAATTCTTCATCTCCTACCCCTAGTTTCTTATCATTCTAGCTTGGTATCAGCAAGACTCTTACAAGGTCGGTTTGGCTAAAATTTCCTTTCATTTGATTGCTTTCTCTTCGTAAAGCTCCTACTGGTCCTGACACTGTTACCTAAAATAAACCTGAACTGGTCCATTCTGTACTAAGAACTAAACTTGAGAGTTTGTTTTGCCGACTGCAAAAATTCCTTAATATAATGTTATTACCAGTTTAGCATCCAGTTCTGGTTCTTTAATGAACCTTTTTACAGTAATTACACTGTTTTGACTTTTGTCTCCATAGTTCTGTAACAATTTCCAAAAGGCTTATATCTCTGTTAAACCCTCTCATTTGTTTCTATTTCTTTTTGTCCTTTCACAATCACCGAAATTCTGTACATTAAAAGCTGAAAAAAAAAAAAATGCAGGGTAACTATGATTATTATACCTTGTTTTTCATTAATTTCATTTTTTCAGCTCTTCTGAAATCAGTATTACATTACAGGCAGCCAATTAAGAGTATTTAAAGGTAAGAGTCAGGGATTAAATATATACACACACAACACACACTAAAAATACTTACTTTGAGAACTAACAAGATAGGACTAAATGAGTGATACATGAACCATACTCTACAAACTATTGGGCAAAATCCAATCACAAAGTTTTAAGTGGAAATACTAAACCCACCTGTGGTAATTAAAAATATAACAAAACAATAAAAAATAATAAAAAGAAATCTATAAGAAGTCTAGAATTTAAAAACATTATCTGACCAGAGAAAATTAATGAAATTGTAGTATCAAGAAAACAATAGCCAAACTTTGGGTAGAGTCCAAGGAACCTTACAGAAGAAGGGGGAAATAGACCTGGAGGGGACAGGAGCTCCATAAGAAGACCCAAAAAATCTGGGCCCGGGGGGGGAGGGGCTAAATAAACTGATGAATCAACCAAGGACCATGCATGGAGAGGACCTAGAGCCCCTGCTCAGATGTAGCCCATGGGCAGCTCAGTCTCCACGTGGGTTCCCTAGAAAGGTGAGCAGGGGCTATCTCTGGCATGACCTCAGTTGCCTGCTCTCTGATCACCTCCCCTGGTGAGGTGGCGTAATTAGGCCACAGAGAAAGAGGATCCAGACAGTCCTGATGAGACCTGTTAGGGTAGGGTCAGACAGTAGAGGAGGAGGACCTCCCCTATCAGGGGACTAGGGGATAGACATAGCGGGGAAGGAAGAGTAAGGATGGGGCCAGGAGGAGATGAGGGTGAGGGGTATAGCTGGGATACAAAGTGAATAAATTGTAATAAATAATGATGATGATGATAATTTTAAAAGAAAGCAATAGTGAACATTCTGCATATTTCCATCTGATTTAGCCAGGGCTCAATCCTAAACTGAGGAAACAAACTCTAGTACAAATATAGGAAAAGAACAAAAGTAATTGAAGAATTTAGTAAAAGCTACAAATCAAAAAGAAATTTTCAATTACAGTTTTCAAACAAGTATTTTGTCTGAAAATCCAAAATACTGACACACTTTGTTTCCTTTTCAAGATAAGGTCTGGCCTGGAACTAGTTCACCCTGAGCCCAGACTTGAGCCCACAGCAACATGCCTCAGCCTCTTGAGTAATTGTACTACAGGCACAAGCTATCATACTTAATGCTAACAATACTTAATTTCTTCCTTCGTCCCTCGCTCTTTCCCTCTCCTTTCACTCCTTTCTATCTTTTTTGAGATAGGGGTTTCTGCTTCCCTGGGTGCTGGGATTACAGGCACGTACCATCATGCCTGGTACAACAGTAAATTGATGAAATGTTATTTTCACATTTTTGATAAGTAGTATTTTAAAAGTAAAATTTCTTTGTGAAAATATCTCAGTTCTTCTAATTACAGTAAAGGAATAATTCAAGGTACTCTGAATAACACATACATGTGAAGCACAACAGTAAATTTATGAAATGTTATTTCCATGTTTTTGATAAATAGTATTTTAAAAGTAAATTTCTTTGTAAAAATATCTCAGTTCCTCTAATTACAGTAAAGGAATAATTTAAGGTACTTTGATAAATATGTACATTTGATCCATCAGTATTTAAATTCTAAGCTTAATACTTACCTTTTGGCTATTTGATTCTCAAGATCCTTAATTTTTTCTAATAACTCTTTCTCAACAAGTTCCCTCTCCAGCTTAAATTCATTTAGCGCAGTTTGAACAGCTTCGTCTTTTTCACAATTGAGCTTCTGAATTAACTGTTCTTTGTCTTGTTCGTGGGTCATGACCAATTTCTCCTTGTCTTTCTCAAGGTTCTGGATAAGTGCCTCATACTTCTCTTCTTGTTGGATTATTATTTCATCTTTTTGTCTTTCAAGAACACTCAGTTCTGAGTTCAATTTACTCTGTAGTTCAACTATTTGTTCTTTCAGTTTTTTTTCTATTTCAAATGCTTGGTGATGCAAAGATGTTACATTGTCTAATTCAGCCTTAAGTATATTAGATTCTTCTTCATGTCTACTAATTAACTCTGAAATGCACTGATCTTTTTCAATTGTCATTAAAGCTCTTAACTCTGATAAGCCCACCTGGTAATTCTCATTATTCTCATGAATCTTTTGGTTTAGTTGACTTATTTCTGTTCTCAAATTTTCTGTCTCTTGTTCAAGGAGAGACTTCAAAGTTTCCTTCTGCTGTGTTTTGCTCTCTTCCAATAAGATCTTTATCTCATCTGTTTCTGCTTCCTTTAATGCAAGTTCAACCTCTAATTTACACCTCATGTCCGACAAATCAGAAACCTTGAGTTTCAATTCCTGTAACTGTTGTTCTTTTTCCTGGACAGCTGAGGCATGAGATTCTAGTATCTGGTCAATTCTTTGTTGATTTTCCTTTTTTAATTTCTCCAAGGACACTTTGTGGTCTGTCATAACTTTCTCAAACTCCTGTATATGCCTGATGTGCAGCATGTCCTCTAATTCTTTCAGGTGGCTTTCCTCTATGCACAGAAATTCAGCTTTCAATGACTCTATTTTCTCATTATTTTCAACATGCAGCTTTTTCAGATCTTCTAACACCATCTCTCGTGACTGTTTCAGTTCTTTAATCTCACAATTTTGAGTATGCATTATATTTTCCATCTCTAACAACTTCTGATCCTTTTCATGCTGCACGGAGATAACAGCATCCTTTTCATGTTTAATCAAAGCAAATTCATTGTCTTTATTTTGTAAAGCCTCCTCAAGGGACACTAAATCTCCTTTCAATTTTTTAATTTTATTTACGTTTTCTTCACTGTCTTTTACTAGAGCATTGAGTTTACACTCATACTCATTTTTTAAAGATAGGAGTTCTTTATGATGCTTTTCCTTTAGTGTTGTTTCTAGAGAACATTTTACTTTTTCAATAATATTTCTTATTTCTAAAGCTGTACATTTTAAAGAATTTGATAAGTCACACTGCTCTTTTTGTATAAATGTTCTGAAGTCACACAGATCTTCCTTGATGGTTTGTATACTGGTGTGAGAATCCTGGGCAGCAACTCTGTATTTCTCCAGCTGGACATGCAGAGCTGCATGATCGCCAAAGCCCTCTTTTCCACGTGCACTCGTGTCCTGCATGCGCCTACTATCGATTGCATTGATGACTGATGAATAAAGAGATTCTACCATCATTTCTGGACTTTGTGGGTCACTTACAGGGTTCGGAGATGACAAGTTCTCTTCTATCACAAATTCATTCACAGCAGACATGAAATCAGACTCGGGACTTTCAGCTAATGAATCCAAGTCTATCGAAGCTTGGTGAATAGTTTGTTCTGTGTTTGGGTGGGAGATGGTTTCAAAATCAAACGTATGAGCATCAATGCTATCTGGAGATAATTCTTCTAAGGGACACACTGCCGGACATACGGTATCCTGAACAGTTAGTGGAGGAGGAGTTTTCGGTGAGGTAGTAGTTGTAATGCCTGTTGTACTTTCTATCCTTGGAGAAGCAGCTGACTGTGGGGATGCCTGACTTGTGGACACCTGGAACACAGAGTAAAACTTTTAAAGATCTGAAACAATGTAAACACCTGATACTAATTTTAAAACAATTCATTTGCCTTTTGTTCATTCAGCAGATCTGTAATGGTCTGTGACATTTCATCCAAACTTTGTGCTGCTTTTACCAAATTATGTAGGGCAAGTACATGCTGGTGTAGAGGTTCAAAGTCACAAAGTAAGGGGACCCTGAAAAAGAATGCAAGCAAGGTAGATTCTTAGTTTCTTACAAAAGCTGCAAACTCTCATAAAAACAATACAACGGCATGAATAGTCCTTCTTAAAGCAAAGATAGGCAAACTGAAAGAACCTTATATAATCCTAAAAAAAACCCCAGCATGCCAAGTCAGGGAAGCCATAAGAAAATAAATCATAAATTTCACCATTTTAAGATCAACCCAAGTCAAAAATACTTTTAGCCTTTACCTGAGGAATGGCTGCACTTCTGAAGGACAAAATGATTGAAGAAACTGTAAATCTTTTAATGATATATCTGGAAGTTCACAGTCAAATTTTCTAGGCTTCCGAGTCTATAAATGGAAAAAAAAAAACTTTACCAATATGAAGGATGAATTTATATTTCTTGCTACAATTAAAAACAATAAAAGAGATTGAAAAAATAAACATGTCAAATGATCTCACTACAATTAACGGAGAAAAATAATAGAATTAAACAAAAGATCATGCAAGAATGACAGGGCACATTAACTGTCAATCTTTAACAGTCTGGACACTGAACTGCTTGGTGGAAACTATTATGTTTGTTTTTCCCCTTTTGTCCTTAGCACCATTTTATAGAAACTCTAGGGTCCCACTAATACTAAATGGTGCCATGGGGTGCAATGTGCATTTGTTATTCCCAAATTCTCCTTTGACTTACAGAATGATCACAAAGGTCTCTAAATAGTAATCTTTGTTGCTGTACATTAGGAAGATGTCTGTCTTTGTTCTTCTCATTTTGAAAACTCTAAAAGTATTAATTTTAAAGTCCTACTAGTTGTTTTTTTTATAATACTGGCAAGAATTGGTATCTTTTTAAAATAACTCTAATTAACCACTAGTCAAAATTTAAATAGCAGGATAATCAGACATAAAACAGGTTCATAAATGTGAATTCCAATTATGCTACGTATCTACATTCTTAAGAAATACTGCTTGCAGAAACATGTCTGAAATTGAAGTTTTAATATGGGTGATAGACTCATAGCATTTCGTAAATTTCTTTGATCATGAAATGTTTCTTTTCATTTAAAAAATTAACAGACCCAGCTAACTGACCTTAAAATATATAAAATGATATTTTCATGTTTAATTTTAATGAAGATTTATTCAAGACTCAAGCTACTCTGACTCAAAGAATGACGTGGTATGGAGACAATAGGATAAAAAGACAACAGACAACAGAAAGATTATAGAAATAAAATGATGGGCTAGAGATGGCTCAGTGGTTAAGCGCACTGTATGCTCTTCCAAAGGACCCAGGTTCAATTCTCAGCACCCACATGGCAGCTCACAACTGTAACTCCAGTTTCAAGGGATCTGAGACCTTCACACTAATGCACATAAATGATGTTAAATAAATTTTATATATATATATATATATATATATATATATAAAATATATATATATATTTCTTTATATATATATAAAGAAAACAAAAGAACTGCATTCCCACTGACGATGACAGCCCAATGTGTGTTCTCAGGTGATGAAGCAGTGGCACACAAACTTTGGCAGTAACCAAGAGCTCTCTACTCAAACTTAAGACCTGCTCAACAGAAAGAGACCATGTCTGGTACTAGAAACTTAGCTAACGACTCAGTGCTCATGAAATCATGATTATTGTAGGAGAATCTACAACCATTAATTTACTAAGCCCTAATCCCTAACATAATCCCTAACAACAATCTATAAATATTTTTCCTTATAGTCAAAGATAAGTGTGCATCTTTTCTCCTAATCAAGGAAACTTCTCTTTGCAACAGAAACCACTACAGAAAAGCAAAATCAATCAAAATAAAGAGTTGTAGAATCTAGTACCAAAAAATACATCTACAAATAGTCCAGCACCAGGGCTCAAAAACATTGCAAAGTGGGAACAGAAAGACTGTAAGTGACAGTGACTTTTGTCTTCTAGTAACATCAGAGGCTATACCCACAATGTCTCACCAATATGACCATCCAAATGTGACCTGAACAAGGACTCCAATGAACTCACCAAGCTGCATGGGAAAAAAGGTTCACAATGTGCTAACCCTACACAAAGAACACAGGCAACTAAGTAAAACTGGGAGCAGCTGGGAGTAGAGGAGGCGGCCTTCCCCAGGATGAGCACACTTTCTAGTGCCAAATGGTCAATTCTGAAAATATACATACATGTAGCATTATATGGACTCAGATTATATTTTTAAATATTTCTGTATAAACACACAGGCATACAAGAACAATTTTTAAAAAGGCCATGAATCTGAAGAAGAGCATGAGGGATATATAGGAAGTTTTAGAGGGAGAAAAGGAAAGGGTAAAATATTATAATTAAAGTACATTTCAAAAATTAACAAATTAACATATTAAAGCTTATACCAAGTAACCCTTAGAGCCAAAACCATTTTATGCTGATTTAATTGTCACTCACAACTTACTCTGTTTCTGAAATGTGCTTCTAACCCTGAAAAAAAGAACAGGTTTATAATATACAAATTTGGTCATGGTTAGAAAATAAATACATACACAAAATGAGGGGGGCCAGGAGTCCAGTCCCTTAAACAGACGATTTCTTAAAAAGGACTTCCCTATATAAAGAAAGCAGGAACATGGTTATTTTACAAATTATTTAAAAGACAAAAAATAAAAAAGGAAAACGGTAAATAAATTAACACTTACTAAATAATTTCCCAAAGGATTCCCTTTTTGACCTTTCAGCTTCATACAATTGTTTTCCATCTTTGACTAAAGCACCAGCCCACTTAGAAGAGGAAAAGTTTATGTTAATAACATATAGTAATTATTAATGTTCATGTATAATTAAACAGTTAGAATTGCTTACCTCTCTGTAGTGTTTAATGAACATTTTCCTCCTTACAACCTCAACAACAGCTAGGCAATACATCTGAGGAACAGTACTAAGAGCCTCAACAATTCTGACTCTTTCTAACAGCTCTATTACAAGGCGGAGCAGTGCTTGTAGTTTTTCTCCATCTTGATCAGCATGAAGCATCACAAAACAACACCACCTACAGAATAAGATTCATTGTTTTCAACAGCCCCAACATTTGCTAAAAGTCATCTTGTAGGTAAGCTATGAAGATCAAGACTATATAAAGTCTAATTCCAGGAACAATCAATATGCATTTCAATGTAATCATAAGGGGAAATTACTCTGATTACTAGGAAGATAAAAACATGAACTCTAAAGAGCCCAAATTAAATATGACACAATCTTACTTCAGTCTGACATGCAGATTGTTTGCTAGCTCTTGTTTGGCAGTGGTACACTTCTGTTTAATATCCAACAGTTTTCTGTGGTTTTGCAACATAATCATTAGCTGATTTGCATGACTCAGGCACAGATCAGGTAGCACAGATGCATCCTTCAAGTTTTCAGCTCTCATCTGATTAGCTAAAAATCCCTTAAAGAAAGTTTTAAAAATATTTTGTAACATAAATGACATAAATACTCAATTAAGAGGAAAACAGACAATGGATAACTTTTCATTTAGAACCCTAAAATCTATTATCTCACACTAACAGGCAAACAAAACAAACAAACAAACAAACAAAAAGGCAACTCCAAGGACTAAAAACCAACTTACAATAATCTGTATCTTAACATATATTAATATAATTGACCCAGACTAACCCAAAAACAAACCAAAAGCCAATTCTTTAAAATGTCAGGGAAACACAAAATTTAAGCTACCTTAGACTTCTATAGTATTTCTTTGGTTTTTATTAAAAATAAGCACATGAAACATCAACATCAAAAGGAATAAAAAAATTTAACAACCAACAGAAGCCACAACACTCCAAAAGCAGAGGCAGAAGGACAACCTAGGCTACATAGGAAACTTCTATTCCAAGAAGTATAGAAGGTGGAATGGAGGGAATGACAGGAGGAGGCATGGTAGTACAAAATGAAATTTGGCTACTTGGTTCTGAGTTGGGGGGATTAACAAATGGTCATAACTATAAAGGATTAGTCAATTTTCCAAGATTTCTCATTTTTCTTCTTTTATTTATTGTCCTATGTTTTTGAGGGAGAATACAAGGTACTTATCAGTACAACTTTTTATTATATTATTTTTTAACACATCAAAAATAATCACTTTCATTCCAGCTGTGGCTAGTACTTTCATGGTTTGTATTTCAGCTTTCATCCACAGAGCCTGAATTCAATTTATCAAACTCAACCATTTAGAGCATGCCTTAGTTACATGTGATAACAGTTACCTGTAATCACAACACTTAGAAGGAGGCAGCAGCCTATCCTGTGTAACAAAATGACAGCCAGTCTCAAATGGGAATAACAAGATAGAACATGTCTTTTTTTCTGTTATGTGGTATATTGTTATAAATCTGAATTTTTCTCCACAAGTTCACATTTTGAGTGCTTGGCCCTCCCTTGATGCTGTTCTGAGAAGATACGGAACCTTTGGGATATAAGAATTGGCTGCAGAGATGAATCACAGGGGTATAGGCCTTTGAAAACTCTAGCCCAGCCAGCCTGTTTCACTCTTTGCTTCTAGATCCTATTTTCTTTCTAACCTGCCAAAAGCTAAGTTTTACTTCTATTAACATTGACATTGTATTTCTGCCTTTCCTGCATCTGCTTCTGGTGTCCTGACTTTCCCATCACCACAGACTATATCCTTCTTAGCTTATCAATCAAAACAAACCTCTCCTTCAAATTTTTGTTAACTACACAGTCATAGCAACAAGCAAGGAACACTCACGGATATAATGCACTCCCAATAGTCAAGGAAAAGTAAACAAATGGCGCATACCAAACAGACATCATGCTTAAGTATATACAAATGACCAATACCTGAGCAAGCTCTTTCTGTTCATTTACCAGCCGGCCACAGCTAGCAATCATCTGGTCCAGGGCATAAAGCCGATCTTCAAGCCCTTTGATGGCTTTCATATTCTGATTATCAAGTTTGGCAATAGTTTGATGGCATTCTAACATAAACGGCTGGATAATCTTTGGGTCAAGCTAAATGAGAAGAAAGCACATATGAATAAAATCTCCTGGAACCAGTTTTAGCTGTATTTCATAGTAACTGGACAGAGAATCAGATACAAAAGTGGTAGAAAATGACAGAAAAACACACAGGAAATAAAATATACTTGCAAAGAAAGGTTATCAGGACTAGTCTCATCATCCTAAACAACTAATACTAAACAAACTACAAAACAAAACAAAACAAAACAAAAAATCAAGAGCATATTTCCAGGAATCACAAATCTCAACCAATATTATAATTTAAACAATTCTCAATATCCCTAAGAAAATGTTATTGCCAAGGACATCAAGGTTATATAAAGTAGAGCTAATGACAAACCCATTCTCTGGTAGTAATTCTTATCAATTCACTTCTTTCAAAGATATCTTCCATACCAAGCAAGTTGGCATATGCTTGTAATTCAGAACTCAATAAGGCAGGAAGACCAAAAGTTCAGGCCAGCATAGGCAACACAGTAACACCCCATCTTTAAAAAAGCAAGATTTTCTTCCCAAGTGGGACAGAGAGCTTTATGCTTAATTTCTACAGCAAGGAAATGGCTTGATCAATATGTTTTCTTAATCTTAACCCTTCCTATTCTGACTTCCTACAATGTGTTTGACATAGACTGTTTTCTAGTAAAAACTCTGTGGTCACAGATATCAAATAACCTTGTTTTGTTAAAGGTTCCTGAAACTGTAGCACAGCAGACAACTTTTGCTAATCTTCTTATCCTCAGGTTCTGCTGGTTCCTTCAGATAGGACTCTGTGAGCCTCAGACTGATTACTCTGTGTGGCATTAGGCATAACATAATTTTTTTGTTTATTTTGAGGTAGGGTCTCACTCAAGGGACTCACACTACATACCTCAGGCTAATCTCAAATTTCCAGTGTTGAGATTATGGGCGGGAGCCACTGACAACAGATTGAAAGCACATTTTACTGCTTTATCGTTATTATTGCAGTACTAAAGACTAAACCCAGGGCCTTGGTAGGCAAGTGTTCTACCTCTGAGGACAAAGACATGCCATAAAACAAGCTCTGAAAATTTTCTCCTTTCACCATGTGAGTCCTGGGGATTAAAATGAGCTATCCATGCTTTTAGCCACTGAATCATCTTGTCAGATCCTGAGCTCACTTTTTAATGGAGGAAAACTAGTACAGCTTTTCAAGCCTCCGATGGGATTCTGAAACTCGTGCTAATATTAACATGTGGATATCAACCAACTTATCTTTTTCAGCTACATTTATATGTAATAGATTGCATACATTTGTGTGAGCATGAATGTGACCTCTTAAAAACCATGATATACATATAGGGGTCAAAGGACAACTTATGACAGTCAATTCTCTCCCACCAACATCTGGGACCCAGATATGACGCTCAAGTTATCCCACTGAGCCATCTCATTGATCAAGGTCTTTTTGACTGTCCTTCTGATCTGTAAAAAAGAAATTTGACTAGGTCCTTTAAATGGCATTAGAGAGGGTAAAACAGGAAGACAATTCAAGTGATGTGAACAATGACCAGAAAGAGAAAAACAATGGATTAACCTTGAATTAGTTTAACATAATTCCTAAATTATGCTGTAACAAAATTTTATTTAATATTTTGTAAAATATTTCATTCCATTTTCCCAAAAATGACAAAAACCATAACTTCCAGATAATTTTTGATTAATATTAATCATAATTATTTGTCCAGATTTCCATCATTAGATTAATTTCTACTCATGCGCTCTCTTTGACAACTGCATGGTCAACATACAACAGTTGCATTAAAGAAGCTGTAAAACCAACTCTAATCTTCTCTGGTTTTAACTATACAACTTTCAAACAACTGTCCTCCATACAGTAAGCAAATAGCTGGATGTATTGGTGTACATCTTTGCTCCCATCACTTGAGGAGCAGAAGAAATTCAAGGCCAGCCAGGGCTACAGAATGAAACCCTGTCTTAAACAGATGGGTAGAGTGGGTGCGTGGGTGGGTGGATGGGTGAATGAACAGAGAGACAAGCAAATAAATAAATAAACAAAATAATAACTTGATAGATACTAGAAGTACTAAGGGTCAATAAACTCTGGGAAGTTTAAACTGAGCTAAGCATACATGTAAGCCATCTATTAATCAGAAGCATAAATCCTCTTCATCTGTGTACTAGACATCTACAAAAAAAATAAATCAGCAATTACAGAATGTTGTGCATAAATTAAAACTGGGCTGTAAACAAAATAACTATGGAAATTATCATCTATCAAATCAGTCCATACAAATGTAAAACTAGGGATTCAAATTGCTAAGAAAACACCTTATAAACACAGGAGTAATCCACAAGTGTCAGGGGTAGAATTTAGAAATTTCAAAAACTAAATTCCAAAAAAAAAAAAAAACCAAAAAAACAAAACAAAACAAAAAAACCCCTTATGTCCCAACTCATTTCCAGAGGTAGCTATTGGAATTTTACAGTTGGAAATATACATTATGAATTATAATAGACATCGGATTAATCTATGAAACTAAGGGCTTTAAACAGAATTCTTTGAAAATAAAGGCATTAAATCTAAGGACCTTTATTTGTTATATTGCTGGCAAACAAAACTACTGCTATGAGATAAACATTACTCACTGTATGAGAGAGAGAAAACCAAAAAGTCTAATGCTGGTTTGGGAGAAGGCCTGTAATCCCGGCTACTCCAAGGGTTGAATCACAAGGATTACAAGACTACACTGGACTATACAGTTAAGTTCAAAGTGAGTCTTGGAAAGTTTGTAAAACTGCCTACACAATTCAAGGGGATACAACACAGTGCGAGAGTGCTTCCCTAGCTAACATTATTTTATGTAAAATTATTCTGAATTCTAGCACAGTTCTAGTTATAAAAATGACACTGGTTATTGGGACCACTGTTATGTAGTCGTTGTCCAGACACGGAAATTTCATCTACAAAATATTATTACTTAAGCAGAAACACTAGTCTAGCTTTCACTCTTTTAGTGTTTATATTCTGACAACTAAATCTTCAAAACATTAATGTTTTGTGTCACTAAACAACTTCCTTTCTGATATAGGTGTTTTGCATCAACTTACAGAGCAGATAGGAAGAAACATTTATCCCAGGTTTACTTCTCGAATTAATTTTAACTGAAAGCACAACATCTTACTGATGAATTTTCAAGGAGATGGAATAGTTATAATTTCTCATGAAGGGAGGTGCTCACTGGATAAAGACAACTTTCTAGATCATGGAAATGTTCAACACTGTAATTTAGTTGGTAGTGATTTATCCTTGAACCACTCAAAACCTATTTATGTAAACCCTTCTAACTACACTAAAAATTTGTACTCTCAAATAATCTTCTCAAACAATCAACTCTCAAATAATCTTCTCAAACAATCAACTCAAAAGCATGGTTACAAGTAATATGATCCAGCCTCCACGTTCCAAGGCAAGGTATGCCGCTTCAACTATAACTTAATCACCCCCACTCTATACACACACCACTACTTACCCTGCTCATAGAATCAAAGCACTTCCTGACCAAAGATTCCACATCATTAGGTCTATCTTGAACATTTATCCAGTCTAACAAAGAAACATTAAAAAAGGGCAGATCACTGTCTTTAGCATCTACTGAAGCTTCTTCTTGATGGACAGTACTTTGACAAGATTCCCTAAGTTCTTTGCCATGTTCAGCATCGGTGGGATCTGGAGCTACATGCTCCACTGACTTGTGAAATGAGGTTAACAAAGATGTGTTAGTTGTTCTAGGCATATCAGGAGAGAGCACCAGTTCAGTGGATCTTTTCATCTCAGCTTTCTCTGAGCCTTCATGTTCACTTAAAGAATTCAGTCTTCCCAAACATTCCCTGTAACTATGTCTGGTTAGGCACTCCAACAGTGGAATCTTGGCCATTACTGAAACCGCAGTTCCTAAACTTAATATACAAAACATGAGTCAGTAAAACAGTACGTTCAAATATCATCCAATGAAATCATATTGAACTTCAAAATACCAGCCTTAACCACTGCTCCCTGTATTATTCACATATAAGCTGGTTTATTAGCTAACTAAAAGAATAGCTTAGAGCCAGGCGTGGTAGCACAGGCCTGTAACCCGAGGATTCAGAAGGCAGAGGCAGGTAGTTAAAGGTCAGCCTGGTCTACAAAGTAAGTCCAGGACAGCCAAGGCTACATGAGAAACACTGTCTCGAAAAACCAAAGAAAAATAAAAGAAGTGCAGCTTAGTAGAGAGGTAACCATTAACATTAAAATACCAATTTATAGCAATGCTAGCTAGATTATACTAAATAAATAGGCAATGACTTTTTAACCAAACCTTTTCAAATAAAACCTCTTTATTAAAAACATTAAAATTTATGAAGGCTGATCATAGCAGTACCTCAAACTATAACACTACCTTTAACACAATCATATATACTTAATATACTGAAAGCATAGGATAAAATTAACAATTTTAGCTTTAAGATAACTCATACTCACCACATCAGGGAAACAGACTGAGAGATACAAGCTGTTAAAGGATATTGGGGAAAATATGAAATCTTTGATATTGCCTAAGACTATGGAAAATGATGAATCTTAATGTAAACTGATGTGGTTAGGAGGACTCCCTTAAAAATAGATATCTGGAAAGGATGTTGTAATAAGTAATTTTAAAATGATCCTTTTAATGCTAGTTATGCATTCTCTTTCCTACCAATATTTCTTCCCAAGTCAACTAAGACCAAACATGTCTTAAATAGTCAATCTACAATACTAAGGAAACTGAGGGAAAGGAGGAGTCATGTGGGCTGGGATGCAACTTAAAGAGTAAAAATGCTTGTCTAGCCAGGCTTGGTGGCACACGCCTTTAATCCCAACATTTGAGAGGCAGAGGTGGATTGTTGTGAATCTGCTGTAATAGAACTGGTCCAGGACAGCCAGGACTACACAGAAAAGCCCTGTCTTTAAAAACAAAATTAAAAAAAAAAAAAAAATGCTTTTCTAATACAGGAAAGGACTTGAGTTGAGTTCCCAGAATAAAGAAAAACAAAACCAAAAACCTGAATGTAAAATCAGGAGTACATATACTAGCATACATTCAATTGTTAATCTAAGGCTGAGTTATTATTCATTTGCACATTAATTTTAGATTATAGTCGCTTCCTTCCAAAAGCCAATGTAAAAGACTTATATTGTGATGGCATTACTTTAAAAGTAGCTAAAATTTTCCATATATATTGGCTTTTTAATTTATATGAGGTGAGATATAGGTTATAGTCTTTTTTTTCTCTCTCCTCCAATTTACATTTTCTCTGCTGCGCAAAAGACAGGAAAAGATTCTTAGTTTTATAAATTACTCTATCCAAGCAGTTTATATAATTAAACCAAAAAAAAAAAAAGGTATGTGGGGGTCAAATATGTATTTTTTTTAACACCTACATTTAAAAACACAAATTAAAGCCAGGGATGATGTCAAATGCCTTCAATCCCAGCACTTGGGAGGCAGAGGCAGGTGAATTTCTGTGAGGTGGAGGTTAGCCTGATTTACATAGTATGATCTACGTAGTGAGTTCAAGAAGAGTCAAGAGCTACACAGAAAGATTATCTCAAAAAAGCAAAAAAAAAAAAAAAAAAAACCAAAAAAAAAAAACAAAAAACAAAACCCAAAAAACCACGAGTAGAGCATGACTCTAAACTGGGCCCGTGAGGTGACTGAGAGGCTAACAGGATTGGCCTGAACCCCACAGTGGAAAAAGAAAATCAACATCCAAAAGTCATAAGCACCAAGAAACATACATACCTCTACTTACATACACAAAAAAACAATAATAACAATGCTTTAAAAAACTCTAAAATAAGAATTATTTAAATAAACATGCTGTCTAAGGAACAAACATCTAGTAACAAAAAACTACTGTTAAACGACATTTTAAACATCCACTTAATGATAAACATACTGGGTAAGTTTTAACTTGATGTCTTCTATGGATTGCAGATAATCTGAATAAATACTTTCAAACTTGAAAAGAAGTTTTTGGTATGAATTTCCACAGTCCTCCAGATTGGCCATAATGGCAGCCCAGCCTTGGTGCTGAAGATGTTCATCATGGACAAGGCCTTCACAGAAAGAGCATAGCTTCTTGGCAACCTCATACATTTCCTGTTTGAAAATGGGTAAGAATAAAAGAAAGTAATGATCTGTGTGTATATGTTTGCAGATATATACGTACATATATTTTTGCCAAACATAAAGGACTGAGAATACATTATCAATATAACACATTTTGAAATTGTAACGTTGGTCCTCAAAATAAAAATTATTTTCCTTATGTTTGCATATATATGAATGTGTTTATGTGGTACGTGTGCAGAGTATGAGCCTGGGATACTGAAGAGGATGTTGGGTGTCCTATCACTTTCCACTTTATTCCTTTGAGAAAAAAGTCTGAGCCTGGAGCTGGGCTGGTGGCCAACGAACTATTATGTCTGTTGACTCCCAGCCACTGGGATTAGCACATGCCATTATTCCCAGCTTCTTGTACAGGTGGTGGGGACTCAACTTTTCATGCTTGACCACAAGCGTGCTTACCAACTGAAGTACTCTGCAGTCCTAAGAGTCAGATAATTTTAAAGAACAGATGAAAAGCAATGTAGGAGATTTCTAAATAAGAGAAGTTCCCTGTCACAAAAGATTCTAGGCCTGTAGAAAATAAATAACATTACTCTGTCCTAACTACGAAAACAAACAAAATCCCACAAACAAAAAGATAAAAAAAAGTGAAGACTTTCAGAAGTTCATACCACTTATTTCTGAAGTTATAAAGAGAATATGAACATAAATTAGGAAAGAAAAAAGAAGAGACTAGAGAGATAAATGTCTGAAGACTCACAAAATGCTAACAAAAAAAGGAATCAGATTTTATTGTGGGCTGGCACAATGATGCATACCTGTAATACTAGCATTAGAGTGGCAGATGTATGAAGAACACACAGACATGGTATGTGCCGGGGGAAGTACAAAAAAGTTAATATTTTAAAACAAACATAGTAGTGTATACAGAACATGTACATTAAGATGTCAGTGGAGTAGTGTGTTAGAGGACCAGGACCCCCACCCCCCCACACACACAGAAAACACAATACAAATACCAATGTTCTTGGTTGTCCATCAAGACTTTGTGGTAGGACCCTAGGACTATATAGCTGAAGACAGCATACACACTCATCACAAGAAAGGAAACAAGCTGCTGCTGATCAGGAAGCTTCATCCCTGTTGGCTAGCTCTCACAGTACTGCAAGCTGCTATTTAAGCAACTAGTAATTGGAGGGTTAAGGGTTGGAGGGTCATCAACATTCTCATCCAGCTATAAACTACAAAAACTGCACGACTCGGTTAAGAATGTTGATCTTGTAAGATATGCCCATAGGTGCAAAATGTTACTGGGGCAATCAACCACTGTATGATTTAAGGTAGTTCCACAGGAGGAAACACAGGCATCCCTGGTATTGTAAATCTGGTGAATAATCCATGAGTGGAAACTCATAGCACCTAGAGGTTAACCTACTATTATTGTGCAAAATGCAGAAAGTAAATGTCAGTGGAACAACAGGATCAGCCATCACCCACCCATGACACCTGCTCACCCTTAGCGGAGTCAATCTATATGTGTAATGAAAATTAGAAATGAGAAAATACAAAAGCACAAAATAAGAATATTCAGAAAATAGCCAGGTGGTGGCACATGCCTTTACTCCCAGCACTTGGGAAGCAGTGGCATGCTGATCTCTGAATTCAAGGCCAACCTGGTCTCCAGAGTTCCAACACAGCCAGGGCTATACAGAGAAACCACACAGCTCACATATCATCCTTAATACATGAGAATAATCCTGCTATCTTTTCCCTGTATACTCATTTTTCATGCTTTTGTTTACATTTTATTACCATTCCCTCTAATCAGTTAAAATATATTAAATATTTAATATTATATTTTCTTAGGAGACCAAGAAGTTTATATAAGAAAATGATGCCACCTGACCTCAGCCTGACTCAACGGTTATGATGATGACAACAGCAACAGAATGGACTCAGCAATCCTGGGTTAAGTCATTTCCTACTACCCAGAAAATCACAAAGCCAGAATGCTTGCACACAAGAAGAAAAACATCTTTAAAGTCCATGACTAATATACGGACAAATCTCAAATAAAAAATCAAATAAAAGCTTGCTGCTCACTGAAGAGCAACTTCATCAGCATTCATTCCCTTCTGCGTCCAACCAATCAGTGTGCCTCTTTGACTGTAATGTGCAAATTGTTCTAACCTCTCTCTCCCTGCCACAAAAGAACCTTCTGTCCACATCAAATCGAATTCCTAACACTGAAACTTTATTAAATACTACCCTTTTAAAATAGAATATAAACTGTGCTACTTCATAGCTTCTAAGAAATATTTTCTTCCTTATCTAAGAGTCAAACAAACAACTTCTTGCTAGCTTGGAGTCAATGGCACTACAGTACAGTAAAAGTAAATTATAAGAGAAAACAAGCCATGGTGCATGCCTGTAATTCTAGACTATCAGAGCTAAGACAGGAGGACTGACAGTTTGAGGATTTCAGGAGTTTCTAGAAAGACCCTATCTAAAAACAAAACAAAACAAAACAAAAAAAAAAAAAAAAACTCTTAATAAAACAGAAAAGTAATTGCAACAATATATGGGGTTCCAAGTACTGGTTTAAGTCGTATGGACTGGAAAAGAACTCAGCTCCTTCTCCGAGAACTAGAAACAAATAAGGAAAACAATTGTTACTAAAGCCATCTGAGCTCTATTGTCTATTCTAACATGGGTACCTAATCTATTAAAAAATGTTCAAAATTAATTATCTGACTATCACCAGCTAAAGGCGATGCTGGCCAAGTCATATTTAAGACAACTCTCTCACGCTATCTAGTAATGCGGAGGAATAAAATTTTAAAATTTAATATATTAACCATAAAACATGAATAAATATTTTAAAGTTTTTTTTTATTAATTTAAATTGTGTGTGTGTGTGTGTGTGTACACCAGATAAGTACAGGTTCCTGTGGAGTGAAAGGTATCATATGCCCTAAAGCTGGGGTTTCAGGCAGTTGTGTGTCATCCAACATGTGTCCTGGGAACCAAACCCAGGTCCTCTGGAAGAACAACACAGGCTCTTAAACACCAATCTATCTAACTTTACCCCCAACCTTAAACACTACGTTTAAGTAGAAGAGGAGGTTACAAAGAAGCCTGTCTTTAAGAAGAGGCCTGTGAGAGCTCACCACCAAGTATCTGAGTTAATCCCCGGAACCATATGGTGGAGAGAACCTAGATGTTCTTTGACCTCTATGATTTTCATGCATGTACATGTATACACAAGTGCACACACAATAAAATACAACACAACAGTAATAATATTTAAAAAAATTATAAGAGGAGAAAAAGTTGGGTATTTTTCATGTTACCAAAGTAATTTTGACTTCCCCGCTAGCTAGTCTTGAATGCTTTCAGGAGCAATTAGTAAAAAGTATTGTTTATAGCCTACCACTGCAAGCTGTGTCCTTGAAGCAACAGTGTGAAAAACTGCAGGCATCATAAGAGACTCTTCAACTTTTATTTCCATGTCATTTTCTGTTGAAAAGGTAGTTTTAGGAATAGCAGGTGCACGGTCACATAAGATCATTTCTTTATTAAAAAGAAAAATTGGATTTGTGTCCTGTATCAAAAAAATGGAGAAATTATAGAAATATAGATGTTATAAATGATGAACTTGCACACCACCCTTAACACAAAAACAGCATCCCCGATCCCCACCTGATGAGAAAGCAGACTGCGCAGTACAGGGCTCTGACACCTACCGTCCCAGCACTGTAAGTACACACTCTTCGATCTGCAGCCATGCATTCTCCTCCATTGACCACTAGCACCTGGTGCTGAATAGCAATCTTGTATTTGCTTTGAATGGCATGCTTAAGGTCAGCCACACTAGAAAAACAAAATCGAGTATTTACATATGCCTACTGCCTAGATAAAAGGACTTCATAAAACAATACACACCATAATAAGACTACAGAATTTCAGTCTAACATTTTCTCAAAAACCAGCAGTAAACATTTTCTATTCTTAAAATTAGATACCACAATCAACTGGCTGACTGGGAATTAAATCAATTAAATGCCTATTTAATTCACTATTAAATGAATTAAACTCCTACGCTGTCACATCTAAAAGTGAGTCCATAAAATACGAGCAGCACACACAATTACTCTTCTGGGTTTTGCATAATGGCAAAAGGTATTAATGAACAGACGTGTGTTTAAGCTGGCATCTAACTTGGTAGAACTCAGAATCAAGGATTTGGATTAAGATTTTACAATACATTATAGAAAGTACATTAAATCTAAGTCATGTGGGGAAAACAAAAAAAAAAGAGTTCATAGCCATACGTTATCTATAATCCCAGAAGGAGTCTGGCAAATTTTAGGCCAGACTGGAATTAGATATTGAGAAAAGTTATCACTTCAAAGTAAAACTATATCAATAAAAACAAATGTATTTAAAACACAAGTAAGGGCGGAGGAAATAGCTCTGTGGTAAAGTATGCATTGTATAAGCAAAAGGATCTGAATTTGAATCTCCAGCACTCATATAAAAGCAGAGTGGTGGTCCAAGTCTGTAGCCCCAATACCAGCGTGATGTTTTGGCTAGCCAGGCTAGGCAATCAGAAAGCCCCAGGTTCAAGGAAAGTGGCCCCTCTTCTGACAGTCTCAACGGGGGGGAGGGGGAGTGCTGAGGGTAACAAAGCAAGACATCAGACATCTCCACATCTCCACACATGAACAATGTACACAGCCTGCACCATGTATGAAACAATCATAAAATAACCCCTTAGTAGCATTTGTGTATTCATATGTATTTGGTGTGTTTACTGGTGTATTTGGTATTTTTACTGATATGTTCACCTGTGACTGAATGTGGATATGAGCAATTGATGTTGGGTATCTTCTCCATTGCTTTCCACCATATATTTTGAGTTGGGATTTCCTCACTGTTTTGGCTAGATTGGGCGGACAGCAAACACTACAGATTCATCTGTCTCTGCATGCTGGACCCCCTGTTATCTCCCTTCCACTCTCACTAGTCTCCTTCCTTTTCAGTATACTTCCCACCTTTCTTCTACTCTCAATCTGCCCCGCCCCCTTTTAAGTTTAATTAGGGTAACTTCAAGGGCATATACAGGAGTATAAGCAACTTAGTAGTGGATCCACTAATAAAATATCTCTGCCTCCAGCACTCACTAACTACAAATTCTCAAAGAGAAGTAGAAATATTGAGGCTCTCCCCCCAACCTTAGTACCATTAAAAACAAAACACTTCCTAGTTTGTGTAGGAGTGCCTTTCCTGCATACACATATACACATGGCTATGAACCACATGTATGTCTTGTGCCCACAGAGGCCAAAAGAAGGCATTAGATACCCTGGAACTGGAGTTAGAGGTGGTTTGAGTCTGTTCTATGAACAGAACCTAGTCCTCTGCAAGAGCAACAGTGCTCTTAACTGATGAGCCATCTCTCTAGACATCTTACTGCCAATTATTTGTAGTAAATTCAGTATGTAAATGTTCTGCAATGTGATCGAATCATTTCAAGAAGGTAAATGTCCTTGAAAGTGTATACTGCTTTTCTTCTTCCTATAAAACCTCAAAATAATTTCACCTTGCTCTGAGAGGTAATCTTTGCATTTTATAAACTTAGAAGAACATTCAGTCAAATATTTGACATCCTGGTCAAAACAGAAAATGATTAGAAATGAGTTGCTAATTTAGAGAAAAATAGTCCATTTGTTTTATTCTCTCATTGATAAGCACAACAAACTCACTGACTTTATTCACAAGAATAAAAACAGCAAATGGACAAGATGGCTCAGTGGGTAAAGGCATTTACAGTCAAGCCTGAATTCAATCTCCAGGATCTGGATGGTAAAGAAAACCAATCTGCACAAACTGTCCTCTGGTTTCCACATTTGAGCCTTTGCACATCCATGTGCACAAATAAAATGTAACACAAAATTTTAAAACAAATTACGGCAAACAGCATAATGTAATACATATTGCTGCAATAAACTTTTAATTTGGAATAACCAAATTATATATGTTTATTGTGAATAATATAGTCATGCAAAAGTCACAAAGCACAATTTAAAGAACTTTAGCATTTTCAGAAAATAGCAATTATATATGATGAGTAGGGAAAGGGTACTTAAGATTTAAGATTTGCTATACGGTTACTGTTTTTGTTTGTTTGTATTGAGACAAGGTCTCACTGAGCATTCCTGGCTGTCATGGAATTCAGTTATCTGCCTACCTCCAAGGTGAGTGCTGGGATAAAAAGTGTTTACCATTCCCAGCTGGCTACTTTTTTTTATTATTATTATAGACTGATTATTTGAAGAGAATAGATTTATTGATTTCCATTATTTTTTTATGTGTATTGTGCATTACATTATGTTTCTGGTGCCTGCAGAAGTCAGAAGAGGGCACTGGATCCCCTGGAACTGAGTTGTGAGCTGCCACATGGGTGCTGGGACTCAAACTGTTGTCTTCAAGAGCCACAGGTGCACTTTAGTCGCAAGCACACTCTCTACCCCCAAGTTGTTTTAGAAGTAGAGTTTTTAAATGTTCGTACATGTATGCATGTATGAGTGTAGGTGCAGATGCCCATGAACAGGATGTTACATGAAAGCTTCATGTAATCCTCAGGAAGACGATTTACCTCCTTGAAGATAGCATCTCTCACTGTCTTGAAGTTCACCAAATTAGGCTATCTTGTATTCAGATAGTCCCAAGGATCTTCCCAAAGTTCGATTACGAGAGCACACTATGATACCAAACTATCATTCCTATGTGAGTTACGGGCATTAAACTCAGATTGTACTTGCAAAGCAAGTGTTCTTATTGTCTACGCCATCCCTACCACAGTGGGATGTTTTCTCAAAACAAGGTAATTCTTTTCAGTAAGTCAAGATGAAAAACCACAGGATAAGTGAAATACAACTCACGTTTGCACAGTTAGCTCAGTGTCAAATGTCAGAGTGGTTCCAGTGTTAACCAGAAACACATACAACTTCATGATGATCTTTCTGGAATCTGTGAGCTGTACCTCACCCTTCGATGTCGTTCCTAAGCGAAAAAAATAAAGGGAATAATTCAAGAATAAGTTCAAATACCTTCATCACTATGATAGAACAGTCTTACTCTACAACAAAAATAAAATGTGTGTTGATTTTATTCTAGAAAGAGCATACCACTAGAAAAGCAATGTGTATAATTTTTCTTGTCTTTCTACATTCAGAATTAAAAATCAGGAGATCTGGAGTTGTAGTTCAACAGAATAATTGATTTCCATGTGAAAGATTCTAGGTTTAATCCTTCGTTGAGGATTAAAACAACATAAAAACAATGTGTGTCTATGTTGGCAAGGGGATTACATACTTGTAATCCCAGCACTCAGGAGGCTGAGAGGGGAAGATGGCTTGGAGTTCAAAACCAGCCTGGGCTACATATTAAGTTGCAGACCAGCCTAAGAAGCAGTTATTTTGATCTCAAAACAAATAAAAACCTAACCCCCAAGGCACTGCTCCATCTTCTTCCTATTTCAGGAAGTCAACAAAAATAAAATTAGTCTTTATTAGGCTGGGAAGATGGCTCAGCAGGTAAAAGCACTTGCTGCTCAATCACAAGGATATGAGTTCAAATACCAAGCACCCATGTAAACAGCAGGGCAGGCCATGGGCAAGCTGATAATCCAAACACTGTGAAAGGAAGAGACAGGAAGCTTAATGGGGATTGTATACTGCCAGGTTTAGAGACAGATCTTGTCTCAAAGGAAAAAGGTATAAGAGTAGCAGAGCAAGACAACTGACATCCTCCTCTGGCCTGGATGATGCCTTGATACAAGACCATTCATATATAGCATACACTCTGTGCACACATACCCAGACACAGAACAGCCACTACTTTCAAATTAAAGAAAGTCACCCTCCCCCAATTCCTTCTACTTGGTTGCTGCTTAATCTGTATTCTGTCTCCATAATGAGCTAGATTACTCCACAAGAACCTTTTATCAAACCCCCTTTTTACCCTCAAAAGCCAGCAGCCAGAAGCTGGACAGATGGCTCAGTGGTTAAGAGCATTTGCAGCTCTTGTAAAAACTAGGTTCAATTCCCAGAGCTCCTATGGTGGCTCACAACTTTCTGTTTTTTTTCCCCAGAAGATTGAATGTTCTCTTCTGGCCCCTGAAAGCACCAGGCACAGACATACATGCAGGCAAACAATTACAAACAGAAAATAAAAATAAATACATCCTTAATTACAAAAGATCATCCTCTACTACTGTCTATAAACCAGGAATCTGAAAATAGAAAAATTTAAAGCTACTCTGCCATTAACTTGTTCAATTTAAAAAGTCATTTATGAAAGTTTCATAATAAAATACGAAGACTGGACTTTAAGAGTGTCATTATTTTAATATTTTTTAACAAGCAGAAAAGAAATCCTATAGACAAATAAAAAATGATGACATTAACCTCTCAGACTAGTTATATTTATTGTCTTCCCTTCTGGGTCTTCCAAAAAAATTTTTAGGTAAAAAAAAAGGCAAATAAAGGTCTTAAAATGTGTCATCAGTACATCAAAAACACAGCTGTGAAAGTCTAAGTGTGACTTACCTCCAGGTACTGTGAAGAGCACTACTACTTTTCTTAAAAGATTACAAGTGTCTTATATGTGCTTGCTTGATATTGGCAACTGAGTGGCATTACTGATGAAACCCAGAGAACTGGAAAAAAAGAAATTTCAAAGTCATTATAGAGAAATAATTCATGTCAAAAGAATATAAAGTTAATATAAATAATATAAACATTCTTTTCCTTTATCTTTTCCTGCCATCTATTATAGCTCTCTGCCTGATCTGCATATTTACTGAATCCACAATTATGATGCAGACTTCTAATGCTCCACTAAAGACAAAACCAAATGAACTTCCGTAACTGCTTTTTCTGCAGCTATCTTTTACACTGTAAAATGTAATGATCAGACAGGTATGGTGACAGGAGGGGAATCAGGGGATACTCAAGATCATCTTGGGCTACCCTAAAGACACGATTAGAGTAACAATAGTAAGGAAGAGCCCAGGCTGCAGAGCCAGGAAACACCTCATAACCTTTTCTTAAAAAGATGAATTATTTCCAGTGGTGTTTATTTATGTGTGTGCATACACTTGTGTACATGCATATCAATACAAGTGACTACTACACCCACAGGCACTGGGTCGAACTAGAGCTGTAATTGCAGGCAAGGCAGCTGTGTCGTTGCTGGGAACCAACTCTACCAGAGTAGTATTCACTCCCGATGGACAATCACCTCTTAATACACTCTCATTACTTTTAGACACTTCAACCATTTTAGTACCTAGGGTGGGCTAGATGGCCCAGAGTCACACAAGATTACACGATGCAAAGCCTGATGGTGGGCGGTAGAAAAAACGAACTCCCTCAAACTGTCCTGTGAATTCCCACACATGAACTGTGGCATGCACATATTCATATACATGCATATACACACAAAATAAAGAGTAAAAAAAAAAAAAGACTATATAGACCAATGAATTCTCAATGGATTGAATTTTGACAATTACATGACTCTAAACAGAACTTTTCCCAGCTGATCATCCTACAAAATACAAGGTCTAGATATAATAATATATTTGTTGCTTAAAATAAACACATTTATATTACTCAGCACATATTTATTACTCAGCAAGAGGTAATTAATACAGTACAATCTCACCAAAGGTATGTCATGACAATAAGAAAGAAATGAATGTAAGAACATAGGGAGAGGCATAATATTGTAGGTCTCCAACATCTCAGCTGGAGAAACAGGCCCCCATCCTGTGTAAAACAATGTGTACAACTCCTATGGCTTTAGATACTTACACTGCTGACTACCAACTCTCAAACCTAGCCCAAGTCTGAATCATCTATAAGAACCCTCTGAAGTTCAACATATCCAATTACTTCATAATACACACATCTTCAATCTGGATCTTTGTAAAACTCAACTCCTAATTCTCCATGCTTTTAATTTTTCATTTCTCTTTGCTTACTGATTCTGCATTCACCTAGTCTACCACACTCTAGTGCTTCTAACAGGCACAAACATCAGCACAGCTATCCTGACAATTTTCTTAAAATTTTATTTATTATGTATACAGTGGTCTGCCTACGAATATGCCAGCGCCCCAGAAGAGGGCTCCAGATCTCATTATAGATGGCTGAAGTCATGCGGTGGCTGGGAACTGAACTCAGGACTGCTGCAAGTACAGCCTGTGCTCCTAACTAAGCTTCCAGACCTTATCCTGACAATGCTAACACTTAAATATAGATTATCTACTCCTATTCCTACTTTTACTGTAGTAAAACCAGATTCTCAATGCTTACAGCAGCTGTTCAATCTCTTTATTTCCACATCTCTAATACACTATCTCTCACTGCCTTCAAAGACAACAGTCTATATAGGAAGCAAGGCTGTATTAGTAGTGTAGCCTGAAATCAACACTAAAGCCACAGAGCAAGAAAACTGCAAGTTACAGGGCAGTCTGAGCCACACAAAAGATTACTTTCATCCAACATTACCAGGAAAGGACAATGACAAAGAGAAAGGTTCCCTGCACTGACATTGCCCATGGCAGCTCAGTCTCCAAGTTGTTTCCCTAGTAAAGGGAACAGAGACTGTCTCTGACATGAACTCAGTGGCTGGCTCTTTGATCACCTCCCCACAGAGGAAGACAATGCAGCCAGTCCTGATGAGACCTGATAGGGTCAGATGGAAGGGGAGGAGGAACTCCTCTATCAGTGGACTTGGGGAAGGCAAGGGAGAAGAATGAGGGAAGGATGGGATTAGAAGGGAACAAGGGAGGAGGCCACAGCTGGGATACAAAGTGAATAAATTGTAAGAAATTAAAAAAAAAATTAAAAAGAAAAAACAAAGACAAAGAGAACCTTGTTATAAATGCTAAATGAATCCAGGTTCCCCTGCTCTGTAAGCTTTATTGAAATCAGCTGACAGCAGCAGCTACCAGTCTGTAAGTATTTACAACTAGGAAGTTGTTTATATGGTTTCAAGTTTTTTGAACTAGGCATTCAGGTTTTAGGCCAGACCGCACTCAAAATCTTCATTCTTCTGTCTTGAGTTTCCAATGCTGGGATTATAGGCAGTCTTTACCATGTCCAGTTTTCTATGTTTCCTTAAACACATTCATTGATCTTTGGGGGGGAAAAGCATAATGTTCATATTGTTGTTTTATGGTAAGAAAACTAAGAAGTTAGTATCATAAGTAAATGAGTGCTGACTCAAAGTTACATAACCCAAGGCTTTTTAGCTGTTAACAATTATTGTAAATATTGAAGACAGCAAACTTACTGTTCTCATCCTTCTAGGCCTAAATACCATATTGGTCAAACAAGTTGGTGTCATCTCTGAGCCTTCAGGAGGTAGTTTTTCCTGGTTAGAATTCTTTCAGTCCCTGTAATTCTACACATTCTGGTGTGATCACTCTTTCCTCCTGTCATACCTTCACACACACACACACACACACACACACACACACACACACACACCCGTTTTCTTTGATAGGCAATCACATGAAACTCATTATTTCATTAGTTATGCTTTATATTCCATGTAATTATGTTTCTCCTTACCTCTATTAAAAAGGGAGCTTTTCAAAGCAACTTGGCTCAGCCCAACACAAACATGTAACTACCTAGCCAATTCTTGTAGACACAGCAATGCTGAAAGGGCTGAGCCAGTCTCAGAAGACTTTGGACTTGTAAACTGTTGAGATTGGGAAAGACTCTAGGGACATTTGGAGTTAGAATAAATGCATTTTTCATTATGATATAGCCAGGAATACATGGGGCCAGAGAGTAGAATGTGGTAGCATCTAAATGAGAAATGTCCCACAGGTTCACATATCTGAACAATTGGTCCCTAATTGGTGGTACATTTTGGGGGTTCATATAACTTTTAATAGGTGGCACCATGGTAGAGGAGTTCCATCACTTGACAAGGAATTTGAAAATTCACTTCACACTGCTCCTGAAGGTATGATCTCAGCTTCTTGCTCCTCCATGCCTCACCACGATACACTCTTAGTTCTTTACAACTATAAGCCAAAATAAGCGCTTTCATCTATAGGTTACTTGGGGGCATGGTACCTTATCACAGCAATAGAAAAGTAGCACATTAACACTGACTAAAAATTATTTATGGTTAGAGTAACTAGTCTTTTGCTGAATGTAGAGAATCCAGTAAGAATGGCAAGTTGCTGTCTCCAGGTAACACACCTGGGTCTTTAAGTTAAGCATTATCACAAATGCTTCCTAGTCCCCAATGGAATACTAACGCCTAACAAAACATTCCCTTTTGAGACTACACTATATATTTACTTATTAGCACTCAGAGTTTAATCTCATAGCATATACTCACTTCTTATACTTAGGATTCTTTTGAAAAGACTGATTTCTTAAGAAGTAAAACTGGTATATTAAAAGAGTATTTGTTGGTTTGTTTGATGTTGAGAAATAGCCTCACTATGCAGCCCAAACTAGCCCTAAACTTGTCTCAAGCTCCAAGTGCTGGGATTACAGGGACACACCACTATTCCTGACTGGAAACATTTATTATTTCACAGCTACTAGATTATGTTACTAACTTGCTACTTTTACCAATTCATATTCCTCAGATATATGTATCCGATTTACAGGGTTACCATAACCCATGCCAGTAATAATCCACTTCTTTATATTTGTATGCCATCTTTGACTGCCAATAAGGCTGTTACTCATTGAGATTCCCTACTGTGGTCTTTCCATGATTTGAATGCTTGGCCTAAAGGGAGTGGCACTATTGGGGGTGTGGCCTTGTTGGAGTAGATGTGGTCTTATTGGAGGACATGTGTTACTGTGGAGGCCGACTTTGAGGTCTCCTATGCTCAGACTAAGTCCAGAGTGGCACTTCTGTTACCTGCGGATTAAGAGATTGAACTCTTGGCCCCTCCAGCACATAAATGGACTAAACCTCTGAAACTGTAAGCCAGACCCAATTAAATATTTTCCTTTCTAGGAGTTGCCCTTGTCATGGTGTCTCTTTACAGTAATGAAATACCTACTAAACACATCAGGCACTATATTAGAGTATAACAATGCAATCACCAAGAAAGCATAGCCTCTAAACTAGTATAAACTTCAGTCACTAGAAAAGAAAAATAGGTTAACACGGTATAGGGCTATATTATTTAAATATTAGGCAAGGCCACCGACACACAGCCACAACTCATATTTTATACACATAAGTGCCAAGCATTTGTTATTTAGCTCAAGTACAACAATTTCTAAAGATATGTTGAAAAGCAACCTCTGACCATGCTTTCATCCACTGTTTTTTTCTTTGGTTGGTTTTGGTTGTTGCCTGTTTTTGTTTGTTTGTTCGAGACAGGATTTCTCTGTGTAGCCTTGGCTGTCCTGGAACTTGGTCGTTTGTAGCCTTGAACTCACAGAAATCCACCTTCCTCTGCCTCCTAAGTGCAGAGATTAAAGTGCCTGGCTTCATCCACTGTTTACAACTGTAAGGCTGATTTGGGGTGACTACTGTGAATTCCAAGACTGGCAGCTTGACTAAGAAGCTCCCTCTTGAATCTGCACCCTGATTCTCTACACACTAATAACTGCAACTAACAAAGTCCTGCCCAAGAATAACAGAGACACCAAATCACATAATAAGGTTCCACCCAGCCCCAAAGCAGACAAGCAGCCACAGAACAGAAGCTGTAGAAAGGTTAACTCCAAAATGCTTAGGGAAAGCTTGCTTTCAAACAGACAGAAAGAAGAAAAAGGAAAAGTATGGTTTTCTGAATAGTTAGAAAAGTGAGCAAGGCGACTTCTGAAACCTTGAGCTGCAGGGCTATCTCTCTGTAAGCAACAGCCTGACTTTATTTTGTATCCTTTGTAAAAGTTGTAACTCAGTATAGTGTTCTCCTAAGTTTGTGAGCTATTCCACCCAAGTCGGGGGGTGCTCATCAGATGTTGGGGGTTTTGTCTGTTGACCTAAAGCTAGAGAGGACCCGTGAATCACCGTGCTTTCTGTTAGTCTCCAGAACCTTTCCTAACTCAAGAGTTGGATTAACTCACTGACCACTCACACTGTGGTTTCTAAAGGGGCCATAATAAGTGGCTGAATTTACTCTACAGCAAAAATGTCCAAATCACATACGACTAGAACATCTTAATGTTCCACGGGGCAAGAAAAACTAATTAAACCATGATAAAAAGGCAAAGAAACCAAAATGGCTTTCATTAACACAGTTTAATCATAAAAAGTATTAGAAATAACTGAATAATCTCAAGTCCATAAAAACTCATGTGTCTATAACAATACCTTAAAAAAACCAAACCAACCAAACAAAAACCCCTGGGGCTAGTGAGGTAGCTAAGCAGGTAAAAAAGCACCTGCCTGACAACCAGAGACCATCCCCAGGATTCAAGCTGGAGAGAACGGACTCCTACAAGTTGTCCTCTGACTCCCACAGACATAAGCTGTGTGTCCTCTGACCATATACACAAAACAAATAAATGTAATTTAAAAATTAAAATAAATAAAACACCTTGGTAAACAAGTTTCAGAACCCATTATAAAAACTGGAGAAAGAAAAGTTAAGCTCTTACCTTTCTTACATGAAATGTGCTTCAAGATAACCCACTACCAGATAACACACAGAATACTTACATTGAAGAACACCAACAAAAGTACGGATGAAATATAAGGATAGTCTTTTTGCACTGAAATTACAGATCAACAGATCATAAATATGATTAAATCCCTGGAATTACTTAAAGGTAGGAGGGAACCAACTCTAAAGTTGTCCTTTGACCTCTACTGTGGGACACTCATGTCATACACATATGTATGGTGTCCAGAATATGTGCGCTGGTGCCTGAGGAGACCACACAGTTAAAGCAATCTGGGAAATTTTGACAGAGTAAGGAAGGCTAAAAGACATGAATGGATCCCTTGGCACTCTGGGCAGGAGGGTATGATAATGTAAACATCTCAAATGATTTAACTAGATACATTTTGTTGCCTACCTCCCAAAATTAAGTTTCCATACCGATCAACCATACAGTGAATACAGAATAGATAAAAGCCTAATTAGTCACCATATGAACACAATCTACTGAATATAGAATGATGATCATTCCCTAGGACATCAATCTAGCTTCTTCAACAAAACAGCCCCTCCCCCAAAAAAAAGCTCTTAATAAATTTACAAATAATAAATGCATGTACAGACCTACCTGGGAAAAAAAAGCCAAACAGCCAAAGAAACTAACCAAAACCAAGTTTTAGATTAACCTTGAAATCTAAGCCCAAGTTGGGTATCCAATATTAAAGAATCTCAAGCTGGAAGTTTGTTACCATGGAATACTTGCCTAGCATGCATAGGGTCTTTTAGTTTGATCTCTAGCACAAACCCCATTCATCCAAAATTTCCTTTCTTTTTCAGGCTGGACACTCTGCTGGGGGTTAAGAACTACTGCTAATTTTCCTGGGGCCCTGAGCTCAGTTCCCAGCACCATATTGGGGTGGTGGCTCCTAACTCAAGCTCTAGAGGGATCCATTGCCTCTGGTCTCCACAGGGACCAGCACACAACATTATCAAAATAGTATTTAGAAACTTGCTTTCGTTTGGTTGATAATGGTTCTGTAGTTAGAACAAAATAAACTCTGAAAAACTACCATGTTAAATGATACTTGATTTAAACTATTAGTCTAATGAAAACAAGTGAAGAAAGGTGAGCAAAAATGAATTTTGTTGAAAGATAAACTTAATGTTGAATGGTGGCCCCCAGCAAGTGAAAAGGATACAAAATATTCACTAAAACTAACTCTGTTCACTTGTCAATCTGCACAATAAAACATTAAAGTAATAAATCATTTTAATCATATTCAACATTCATACTAAAAGTATCAATGTATTATTGTGAATAATAATAACCCTTTAAGCAATTGATACTTGTTAGGGTAAGCAATGATTCTATAAACAAAGACTCTATAAGCAAAGATTCAGACTTCCCTTAATTCAGTAATAATACTAGAAACCTCACACCTTTTTCTTTAAAACTTCCGTCAATAGAAATGCCAGTTTTAACAAGCACAAAGTCAAAAAAACCAACAATGCCAGATATTGAATTTCTACTGCACTGCCTTTTGAACACACCAGCAGGAGGGAACTGATGAGCACAGACACTCAAGACAGTACAATAAAGAATAATAAGAATAAAGAATAATAAGGAAATAGTAAGTACAATAACAAGGAAATGATGGCCAGGCATGGGGGTGCTAGCCTTTAATATCAGTAAATTCTCTTCAAGTTCAAAGCCAACCTGGTTAACAGAGTGAGTTCCAGGACAGCCAGGGATACACAAAGACCCTGTCTAAATTCCTCCCTACAAAAAGAAAACCACTTTCCAAGGTGATTAAAATACATAAAAAATATTTTACTATTATCATTAATAATAAACACGGGGTTACTCATTCTTTTTGTGTAGGTATTGTAGGAAACATGAGATATGTGTAGAGAAAATGTTGAGGAGTGTTTAGAGAGAAAATTATGAAAAATGACAAATCTCTCTTAAATATTAGGTTAGCAACAGTCTTACAAAACAGTAAGCTTTTATGAAAACATACTACTTTTATTTTTTTGAGACAGGGTCAGACCTTGAACTTGTGATCTCTCCCTGCTCTAGCCAGAGAAATGCTGGAATTACAGACATATAGCACTATGTCTGTTACCTTCCTGCCATAATATGCCCCCAATAGACATAAAAACAACTGAATGCTAAAAAAACAAAACAAAACCTCAACTGATCTTTCAAATCCCTGTAACACTATTTCTAGGCAGCAAAGTATTCTGAGGTCCAGCTTTCTTTGCAAAAACAGGTAACATTCCTTGCAATGCCAAATAAGAAAAGGAAGACAAAAGTCTAGCTAAAGCAAGCTGAGAACTAATGGATGCTACTGCGATACAGTGTGGATATACTAGTCTCCCATGGCCAGGTTTTTGTTTATTGTGTCTGTAAAAACAAAACCAACCAACCAAACAAACAAAAAACCCTGCAATATAAAAGTAAATCTTACTTTACTTACTTACTTTACTTACTTGATTAAATATCAAGAAACAAGTTATGCAAATACTATACTAGGTAACAGAAAAGAATCCACACAAAGAAAGCATAAAAATCCATACAAAGGTGGCACAATTTAAAAAGGGGGGGGGGTCACTTCTCTGTCCTGCTTGTGGACAAGAATACAAGCTCCCATACCATGTTTATCTGCCTGCTGCCAAGCTCCCTGTTTTAGGGTCACAGACTCACCATCTCAAACAAACTGTGAGCTCACAATAAATTGTCTTCTATTAACAGAAAAACAAAACCCTGCACCTATAAAATCAAGTGCAGGTAGAAACTAAGTTTATCCTCACTGAGCACATTACCAAAACTTACATTTACACAACTAATCCTAAAACAACATTCCAGGGTGGCAAGATGGCTCAGAAGGTAAAGGCACCTGCACTCTCAGCACCCGACCCACATCGTGAGAGAAAAGGACTGTCCCTAACTATCCTCCCATCTCAACACTGCACTCCAACACACACACACACAACAATAACTTAATTGGTGCTCTGATCAACTTTTAACTTCGGGCTCGCTCACTGTTCATCATACACACTTGCCCTTAATTTGTGTATAAGCCCTTAACTCCATGAGTTGCTTGTATGATCTGAACTTAATTGTTGCATTTAATTTTCAGAATTAGCATAAAAAACTCACTGTGGCTTGAGTGTTACAAATGTAGTCATCTTTTTTCTTTATTCTTGAGAAGATGATCCCATGGATTCCCAAACCTCTGTAGCAAGTCCTTTATCTAAATGTTGTAGTGTTTACCTGACATACAGCCTCCTGAGTGTTTTAATCTACAACACTATAAATGTTTGTTCTTAGCGTGAACTGCTCGTGGGAGTTATTACTGGAAAACTTTGTGTATAGTACTTACAGAACTGCTTGCTTACTGCTTTTTATCTGAAGTTCTCTCAATACTCTTGCCTTGGCCTGAGCTCTGGAAGTTCCAAGTATGTACCACCATAACCACTCACAATCTTTTAAAGACGTATTTTTATTTTGTGTGTATAGATCTTTTGCCTGCATTTTTGTAAGCACATCACATGCATGCCTGCTACCTATGGAGGGCAGAAGCTGTATCTAATCTCCTGGAACTGGAGTCACAGAAGGCTTTGAGTCTCCATGTAGGTACTATGAATAAAATGTGTCCTCTGGAAATGTAACAAGTACTCTTAACTGCTGAGCCATCTCTTCAGCCTTCCCCCGCCCCGAATTCCCAACTCCTATTATCTGACTACCTGCTTAAGTATTGTCACTTTTTGTCACTAGTTTCTGCTCAATAAGATAAAACTATTAATGTATATTTCACTGGGCCAACACTAGAGAGAAATATCAAAACGTATCAGTCATGCTCAAACGTACTAGTGTGAAAGAGATACACAATTTTAGGATTTCAACTGGAGGATGGAAAAGTTGAGGGTTTTTTTTTCTAATCGTAGTATTATGATGATGTAACCCCTGAGTGACCCCAGCACTCTGGAGCCTAAATACCCTGGAGGATGGGTTACAGGGTATGGAGTATAGGGTATGGGATATGAGGAGGACGGGGATGGCCTGAATATACAGCCAAACCATATCTCAAAACAAAAATATAGTTACAAAAAAAAAAGGAGGTAGGGGAGGGCATAAGGAAAATCCACTATCTGTATATATACACTAAACTAAGAAATGAGAGCTAAGATGGCTACAACACACCATTTTTAGTGTTCAGATTGCCATTAATTATTAAATGCTGAAAATGTAACTAAGAGTGGGGTAAGGTGGCATACACCTGTAATCCTAGCACTCAGCGAGGCAAAAACAGGCCTCGAACTCACTGAGTTTGAGGTGTACAAAGTGAGTCCAGGACAGCCAAGGCTACACAGAGAAACCGTCTTGAAAAACTTGAAGGAGGAAAAGGAGGAGGAGGAAGAAGAAGAAGAAGAGAAGAAGAGTATGTAACAGTGCACCTTCTGGTTCGTTTCCTCTTTCTTTTCTCTCCCCTTCCTTTCTGTATTGAGACGAGTATGATCCTCCTGTCTTTGTGGTCTGTACCTGGCTCTACTGGCAGATTTCTGACAGGAATATAAATTGGTGGAACTCTTAAGGAGAGTTAACTTGCAATATCCTGGTAGCCTCCAACTCAAATTCTGACCTCATTGACTCCACCTCCTAAGGATGGTATTAAGTGTATGCCACCACATCTGCTTGTTTGTTTGTTTGTTTGTTTGTTTGTTTGGGGGAGGGCTTGTCTGCTTATTTATTTTGAAATAGGGTCTCTATGTAGCCCTAGCTATTCTGAAACTCACTATGAAGACCATATGTAGCTCTGTTCCACCTTGATTCCCTGTTGGGGTTGTTCTGGAGCTAATACGTATTCAAATGCTAACTGCTTGCCCCCAAAGATTCTTACTGTCCTATGAGCAACTTCAGGGATTCAAAATGACTTTGTGTAAACTTGCCTCTCAAATTTATCCCTGATTAGATAATAAAAGTTGCTGACAGCCTGTAGTTAGGCATAGAGAAGTGTTAGGTGAGACTTCCTAAGAAGGGGAAACTCTGGGAAGAGAAAATCCTTTCACCAGGAAACATGAAAGGAGACAGACTACAGGCCTGGAAAGTATAGCTAGCTGCGTGGCTGGATGGGGCTAGGTGCTCCGGTTAAATAAGATGAACTAGTTGAGAGTCTGCCCCGCTAAGGCCTAAGGTTTGAAATATTATAGAGTTTTAATATTTATTTTTATACATTAAGGGCCACCAGGATCTCACAACACCACCAAGGGTCATACAACTCATATTTATTCCTCTAATTGCTATCATTAGAGAGACAGAAGAGCAGATGACACTGGGTGGTGATGGTACATGCCTCTAATCCCAGTACTTGGGAGGCAGAGGTAGTTGGGTCTCTTTGAGTTTGAGGCCAATCTGGTCTCAGTTATAGAACAGCCAGAGCCATACAGAGAAACCCAGTCTTGAAAAGCAAAAGCAAAACAAAACAACACAATCAACAACAACAAAAACCAGATGACTCAGAAAACCTATATTCAAACCCTACCCTACTATGTAACCTTGACTGGCCTCATCTACCAATTTTCTCTCATTTGATAAGAAAATAGAGAGAAATCATTTATTCTCCAAGATGGTTCTAAGAAGCTGAAGAATAATCTTCATATATATGATAAAATTATACAAACTCTTCCACATGTATATGAAAACATTAGTTAATGTCAGTAACAAATTCAGACCTGCCCCCAACTCAGAAATAGCAGTGGCTGGTACGAAATTATTCCCAACTACAAATCTTACTGTTAAACACATGTCTACAAAGGAATTTTAATCCAGCAACATGACTACTCTGGCTGAAATACAGACATCACCTTTAATCCTAGGTGACAGAGGCAAGCAGATCTCTTGAGTTCAAGGCCAGCCTGGTATAGAGCAAGTTTCAGGAAAAAAAAAAGAAAGAAAGAAATTTACATCCAGGCCTGGTGGTACACACTCTTAATCCCAGTACTTAGGAGACAAAGGCACACAGATCTCTGAATTCTCTCAGTTGAGAGTTGAGAGGCAGTGCTGTAGAGTTGAGTTCCTGGCAGTTCAATTCATAGACAGTTTTCACTGGAAGCATTTTACACAAAGAGATTGAAAAGAAAGTAAGTTAGACACTGGTGAAGATAGATCAAGCCAGACAATTTTACCAGGACAGTTTTACAGAGACAGGATGAAGAGAGAAGACACTAGACACAGGTACACACAAAACAATGAGGAGCCAGGTTAGAACAGATTGCTAAAGTTAGTTTGAGGCCAAGCAAAGCAATTCGGTGAGAAACTGACAGAAGCCAGATTGAATCAGTCAGCTTAGAGAGGAGTTTGAGCCAGAACAGCTAAGTTAAATCAGCCAGTCAGGGTTCAGACAGAACTAGAAAGGGTGGGCTTATTCAGCAGTAAGTCTCAGAGGCTGAAAACACTGTAGGTAAGATTGTATGAAAGCTTCCAGGATTAGGCTTAAATTAGCAGATGAAGGTAGTAAGCCTCTGAGACAACAACTGAAACAGGCAAATAAAAGTTACTTTTACATATATTTAAATTCTTTTCCTTTTCTTTCCTGATTTTGGGAATTGAATCCAGTATATGCTAAGAAATAGCTGCCCTGCTCACTAGTAGGGATGGTGAGGCATGTCAAGAATCCTAGCATTGGGATATAGGAATAGACCTGGGCCTCACAGGGTGACTTGACCCCAAAAGGGTTTGGAGGTATAAAGAGCTTGCCCAGTAAGAGCATAGATGAAGCTTTGGGTTCACTACCCAACACTGTATAAGCCAGGTGTGGTAATAAGTACCCCAGTAAGCACAATACTTGAGAAGCGGGGGAGGCAGGATGATCCTAACTTCAAGGTTATCTACATAGTTTAAGGCCAACTATCTACACAGTTTAAGCTGAGCTACTAGTGACCCTGTCTAAAACAAACAAAAAGCTAAAACCACGTAAACTGCTGACCTATATAAACATACCCACCCAAAAAACACAAATTTCAAATTGATACTTTCCCTTTAAATCTTTTTCATCACTTTATTGTGTACAAAACTATCATTCCCTGACGCCCAAACTCATTTCCTTTTAAATTCTGCCATCTTTTCCTTTAAAATGTAACTCCTAATTTTCAATGGCATAACCTTTGGAGTCTGCAAATGTTAACTTTCTATTCCACTCTAATCCTTCTTCAACACTCCTACAAGCTGGCATCAAATTCTGTTTCTCATTATCTTTCCCTGCCTTCTCTGAAGCTATCCTTTGTGTGCTGTAAGGTTTGGCTAGGCACCCTAATAATTCCATTTACTTCCTTTATTTAGTTGGCAACCCCACTGCATATGTGAACTTGACAACTGTGACACATAATTAACCTAGAGAGATAGTGTTTGGAACAAGATTTATCTGTATTTAGATTCTACCTACTCCCCTGGGACTCAATAATTCAACATTTGAATTTATGCCCTATAATCTGAAATGATACCTTTACAAAGTTGGTAAGGAGAACAATAATGTACATTAGAATCCTTTACAGTGCCCAGGAGTGAATTAAAAAAAAAATCACTAAAAGTGGTGGATATTAAGCTTCAATATTTAATAGCATCATAATTAACTCCAGTTCCCTTTTCCAGAAGTATTAGT